>NC_092210.1:11999241-12168169 GCF_043381705.1 Parasteatoda tepidariorum
ATTTGTTTGCCAGAAGTCATATATATATATATACTTCTTTCCTCTTAGTTTCTCTGGCAATCAAACAGGTTGTCATTTTAATTACTTTTTTTCAAACATTAATTTGCAACCTCTATTGTATAAATTTTTTTCTTTATTTTTAACAAAGATTCTAAAAATGTGTGATAAGGGGTAGTTACAGAATACTCTTTATGAGCAGGGCAGAAAAAGTTGTAACAATTAATTTAGTCACTCTTGAGAAATACTAGCGAAGAGATTCAAAAAATTGTCTGAAATTTAATTAAAAGTGTTCTATTTATGATTAATAATAAATTAGTAATTTAAATTTTTTATCATCGAACCTTGTCATGAATAATCATCGATTTGTACAATAATCTTGACTGGTACAATAAATAAATGCAAAGCGATACTTTTATACTCTTAAAATAATATGCTCCCTTAATGAACTACGTGTATTTCAACAAGTTTTAACTGATACATACGAAGTTCTTAGAGTTTCTTGATGATTGTACTTAAACATAGATGGCAGCACAGGTTCTCAGTTTTCAGCTGAAATATATGTGATGATTGGAAACAAACCAAATATTTTTATAGGAAAAAACGAAACTTAAGTTATTTTTAAGGGTGATCATGTAAATAAGTGATTACGAACTTTGTATAACTTTGATTGAATACTTTCGACTCCGTATTTCTCACTTTGGCAACGAAATCACTCGAATCCTTTAACTCCAAAAGTTGCGAAGAAATCTTTATATTGCAAGTCAGAGCGGCTTGAATAAAAAAAAATTGAGCTGCTTTTTTTTTCCTGCTCAGTTAAATATAATATATACGCGTTTGGCACTTATTTACAAGCTATCCGATTGTAGGTATTCAGATAGTGATATAAAATATCCAATTACTTTTATAAGCTTGCTTGTCAATATAAAAAAATTTATCAAAACAATCAGCAAAATCATGATTTCATTTATTTTATTTATTTTCATGTACGCATTAAACACAAGTTCAGAGCTAAATTAAATGTCTCTTCAGACTCAAGAATTCAGTTTAATCAAATTATTTAAAGCAAATCGAAAAAAATCAAAGAAACTATTGAAAAATTAGTGGAGATTAATAAATGAATTTGTTAATAAGTTAACTTTCAATTTATCAATCTTAAAATTAAATTTATTTAGTTATGTTACTAAGTAAATTAGAAATATTCATTTAAATGCAGAATATAAATTTAAATGTATCATTTGTAATAGTTTCGTGACTCAAGATTATCCACGAAACAATTTTTCTGTATGCACGAGTGTGCATGTTAGATATTGATAAATAGTTCCTTTCTTAAAATGGTTTTCCACAATATTATTTTGTAACCGTCGTTGAACAACAGACCCAGGAGTTTACGACCACCAATATGCAACATTGTAGCCTTGTAATTTTGAACCCAATCCAGCAGACAAGGGAACTCAAGTATTATGAAAATGTTGCTTTTGTGGAGGACTTTTTAATGGAACTAACCCACATTTGCGTTACATGGGGAGGAAAACCACGAAAACCTCTCACGGTTTCCTTGGCGGCAAGGGGAATCTAACCCATGATCAGTCTACCACAGAGGATATTTTTCCTTAGCACTTTAGTCGGTCATTAGCACTTTAGTATTGACCAGTCATCGATGGGGTTCGAACCCCGTCTCCTCATTGGGAGAGCAAATGCTCTATCCCTTAAGCCGCTACGGCTCTTTGCACAATTTTATTTTATTTTATTTTATAACTGTCGTTGAACAGCCGACCCAATTTTATGGGTTTACGACTACTAATGTTCAACTCCGTAGCCTTGTAATTTTGAACCCAATCTGGAAGACAAGGGTACAATACCTGGATCAAGTATTGGGAGAAATTTTGCCTTCGTGGAGGACTTTTTGATGGAGCTAACCAGCATTTGCGATACATGGAGAGGAAGACCACGACAACCTACCACGGTTAGCCTGATGGCAAGGGGACTCCAACCCATCATGATCCATCTACCACTGAGGATATTTCACGTCAGCACTGTGGTCGGTGCAAGCCGNTTTGAACCCAATCCAGCAGACAAGGGAACTCAAGTATTATGAAAATGTTTGCTTTTGTGGAGGACTTTTTAATGGAACTAACCCACATTTGCGTTACATAGGGAGGAAAACCACGAAAACCTCTCACGGTTTCCTTGGCGGCAAGGGGAATCTAACCCATGATCAGTCTACCACAGAGGATATTTTTCCTTAGCACTTTAGTATTGACCAGTCATCGATGGGGTTCGAACCCAGTCACCTCATTGGGAGAGCAAATGCTCTATCCCTTAAGCCGCTACGGCTCTTTGCACAATTTTATTTTATTTTATTTTATGACTGTCGTTGAACAGCCGACCCAATTTTATGGATTTACGACTACTAATGTTCAACTCCGTAGCCTTGTAATTTTAAACCCAATCCAGAAGACAAGGGTACAATACCTGGATCAAGTATTGGGAGAAATTTTGCCTTCTTGGAAGACTTTTTGATGGAGCTTACCAGCATTTGCGATACATGGAGAGGAAGACCACGAGAACCTCCCACGGTTAGCCTGATGGCAAGGGGACTCTAACCCATCATGATCCATCTACCACTGAGGATATTTCACTTTAGCACTGTGGTCGGTGCAAGCCGGATGCGGAATTCGCATCGACCAGCCATCGCTGCCGTTCGAACCCGGTTCGCCTCATTGGAAGGCGAACACTCTATCCCCTGAGCCATGGCGGCCCTCTTTGCACAATTTACATATATTAGGTAAAATATGTTGTATTAAAATTTATTTCTTCGATTGTTATGCTACAATATAAAATTTAGCTTTAAATGAAGAGCCTTTAATATGAACCGTGTCCAAAAGAACAGAAATATAGGATATGAACTTAACAATTAATTATAATATTATTCTTTTCCTGTATTTATAAAATAATATTATTATCCTATTTCTAAAAATATTATTCCTTTCCTGTGATTTGGTGTAAATTGGAGTATAACCCACATTTAAATAATAATTATAAAAAAAACGATAGGAAAGCCCGTACGTCCAATTTTAAGAAGATGAGCATTTAGACAACCATGCCTTGTTAAATGACGAAAAAAAAAAAAAAACGCCACGCTGTAGTACGAGGAAATTCCAGGAAGAAAAAAAAATTGGAAGGAAAACTAGCAAGCCTTTCCATAGCTAGCTAGACCTTCTCTGATTGCCGTCAAAAATACAAGTTTTTTTTTCAAGACCAAGGACAAGAATCAAGATCAAGAATGAAGGTTTTTTCAAAATAAACGGACCACCCTGAATAACTTTTGATCAAATAATTGGATCTTTATGTTGTACTACTCAATCTTAATGACTGGAGCAGGTGACCTCAAATATGCTGGTTAATAAGTGTAGACGATATTTTAAGTTACCAAGTTAGACATAAAAACGTACTTTCTCTGAATAAACAAACCTTTTTTTTTGAAGGATTCGGATTTCTGACCCCTAAAATTTAAGGGGATAGCTGCAATCTGGGAAATATGATCCTAAAAGTTTGGTCAAGAGAGAGCTTCGAAGTTTTTACCCGTTTATGTAAATTTAATTGCTTGCGTATTCCTCCACGTCTCGAGAACTTTTTAAGTGAATCAAAAAAAAATTTTCTTAAAATCATAAATTTTGTTTATCTAAAGATAATTCCATGTAAAATGTAACTTTAAGTAAATATTTATTATGTTTTATTATTTTATTTAACTGTAGTCGAAAAAATTTGAATTGCACGGTAAACAATTTTTTTACATTATTTTACATCATGCAATTTTACATATCAAAACACAAAATTTGAGCGAAATCAATCGAATAGTTCCTGAGAAATTGAATTTTGAAAAAGTCATATTTTCAAAAAGGGATTTCTCAGGAACTATTCGTAAAAAATTTTGTGTTTGACTTAAATTAGTTTAAGTTAAGTTAAGTAACTTAAAGCTACATTTTGCATGAAATTATCTTCAGATAAACGAATTTTATGATTGTTCGCAAAAAGTTTTCGATTCGCTTAAAAAAATCTCGAGATATGGAGAGATTTGCAAAAAATTAAATTAACACTAAGGGGTCCAAACTTTGAATCGTTCTCCTGATCAAATTACGGGGACCATATTTCCCAGATTTTGACTACCCTCCATATTTTGGGGGTCAGAAATCCGAATTCGTCAGAGAAAGGGTATGTTTATTTAGATAAAGTATGTTTTGGTGTCTGATTTCATAACTTAATATATCGTCTGTACTAATTAATTAGGATATTTGAAGTCACCTCCTCCCACCCTCCACAGGATTAAGATTGAGTCCTAGAATGTGAAGATCCGATCATTTATAATAGCAGATTATGAGCAGTTACAGCAGAAAACAAGAAAAACAGAAAGAACACAGAGTACAACACATTATATATATATATATATATATATATTGATTTCTCAAATTGAATTGATTGAATGATTCAATATTAATTGATTTCTTAAAACTATCCATCGTTTTTGACACATTCATATTAATGTCCAATATTAGGATATGTTGATTAAAAATGTAGTTAAAATTTACAAAAAAAGATGGTAAAGCGAAAATCTGATAAATTATAATACGTAGTTTATTTAATGATTTGAATTGTTTTAATTTTTAATATCATTTCATACAAGCAAGGAATTTTTAATAGATCTTNTAAGGACTTCAAAAATAAATTACGTGGACAACGATTTTCGACCCCCGAAGAAGCGGTTGATGCACTCCAAACGCATGTTTTGGAGTTACCTCAATCGGACTGGAAAAAGTGCTTTGAAAATTGGTTCAAACGCATGCAAAAGTGTATTGATCATCATGGAGAATATTTTGAAAAACAATAAAACCAATTTCAATCCCACATATTTGTTTTTCCATTATTAGGCCAGAAATATAAATAGCAACCCTCGTATATTAGGTAAAATATGTTGTATTAAAATTTATTTCTTCGATTGTTAAGTTATATTATAAAATTTAGCTTTAAATGAAGAGCCTTTAATATTAACCGTGGCCAAAAGAACAGAAATATTGGATATGAACTTAACAATTAATTATAATAATATTCTTTTCCAGTATTTGTAAAATAATATTATAATCCTATTCTAAAAATATTATTCCTTTCCTGTGATTTGGTGTAAATTGGAGTATAACCCACGTTTAAATAATAATAATAAAAAAAAAACGATATGAAAGTCTATAAGTCCAATTTCAAGAAGATGAGCATTGAGACAACCATGCCTTGTTAAATGACGGGAAAAAACGCCGCGCTGTAGTACGAGGAAATTCCAGGAAAAAAAAATTAGAAGGAGTAGCACACTAGCAAGACTTTCCATAGCTAATTAGAATGGAAACCTTCTCTGATTGTTGTCAAAAAAACAAGTTTTTTTCTCAAGCACAAGAATCAAGATCAAGAATGAAGGTTTTTTCAAAATAAACGAACCACCCTGAATAACTTTTGATCAAATAATTGGATCTTTATGTTGTACTACTCAATCTTAATGACTGGAGCAGGTGACCTCAAATANTATAAGTGTCAAAAAAGTCAAAAATCTCAAATTAATATTTAAGAGAGTAACGAATAAAAACGCAATTGAAGTCTGTGGAACCATTAATGAAGAGGGCGGAGTGAAAATTTTCAAAACCAGTTTGAGTGACTGATGAAACATGGAGGGGTTTCTAACAATCCCCTTTCCACTGTTTCCTTTAGCAATCAAACACGGTTTGATGTTTTCAGACCCTCCTCATTATCTTTAGATTTCTTAGTAATCAATAGATTTTTTTTCTCATTTTAATATTAATTTTCGACCTCCTAATGTGTAAAATATTTTTGACTTTCTTTTTGGACAAGGATTCTAATAATATACATTATTGGTGTTTATCAAGGAACGCGCAGAATATGTGAATCAAAACTGCACTGCACATTTCAATGTATAACAAATAGAATTTTTTTTCTTCGAATTTTGTGTTCAAAAATGGAGGATGGATACGAATACAAATGAAAAAGGAATGGAAAAAAAAATAACTAAGCAAACGGATTTCCTTGCCCCGTCTTTCGTTTCACGCCTGCCAAAAGCAACGCCTTTCTTTAAGTGGCGAAGTCTTCGGTATAAGAAATAGAACGAAAAAAAAAAGCAGACGATATGGGAGGTAGTGGAGTACTGAGGGAAACGTATCCCCATGACAGGGGCGTGGGACAAAAAGGGGCTATTGATCCCCGCCCGTCGGCGCCCCTGGAATATGCGAATACTCCGTGTTGACAGTCGGCCTAAAATTAAACTTTGGATACGGAATCCGTCCTCCCGTGGGGGTGGAGCAGGGTGGAAGAAGTCGTCTGCAGAAGCAAAAGAAAAAGAAGAAAAGAATGGGATTGTAAAAGGTAGGAGGGCGGAAATTGCTTTTAGCGTCGCACCCGTGTGAAACTCGATTTTCGTCAAGTAACGAACGTAGAGAAGCCGGGGCTGGTCTTTATTAAGCGAAGCCCCGAGTTTGCCCTATTTGCTCCTAAAGCTCTCTTTAGAAGAATGTGTTAGGGGTAGAGAAGAAGAAAAAAATAGGGTAAAAAGGAACAGAATATTTGCATGCACGTAAAAACAAAAGAGTCGGCCATCGACTTGTTTCCGGTTTCAACCCTAAGATTTCATTCTTCTAAGAGATCGTTGGAACAGAGAAGATTCGTTCTGAAATATTCTAGATTCGCCATTTTTTTTTCTTTGTTGTTTTTTGTGCAATCGAAATTCATTGTTGCGATACTTTATACCGTTTGAGTATTTCAATAGGAATGAGAATTTCTCCTCCTTGAAGAAAACTTTTATTAGAAATTTTGTTGTTGTTATGTTTCTTTGCAGACGAGAAGTAATTTGTCGGCGTCCCATCAGCAGCGAGTTCTTATTGGTTAGTTTTTAGAGAAATACCTTCCCTTAACATTTATTGAGAGGGAATTCTGTATTTAGTTTTCGTTTTGTATTAGCTTGACAAAGTGACAAACGTGTTATATTATATTTTTCATCGACCGATAGGAATTGAAGATGTTCGATGAGCTAATTCCGCAAAATTTATCGGATGAACTGTTTTAAATATGGTTAAAATCATGTAAAGCAATGTACAGTTAATATATACTTTTTTATTTACTTTATCATCAATGAATTTACATTAAGAAAGTGATTTTTTAAAACTATCGTAAGGGTAAATAAATTAGAACAACAACGACACAATGAATAACAATGTATAATTGAGATCTCATGTATAGTGTATAGAGATTATGATGATGGTGCTTAGTATAGTGCCAAAACGAAAGCAAATTACTAGTATATCATAGTATAGTACCGGTACATCATAATATAATACCGAAGTTTAAATCTTTTGAGAATAAAACCTTTTTGTAAATAAAGTAGAGCAAAAATTTTTAAGTGTTGGAATACGTAATGTAGTTTAGAGAAATTCCGGGGACGTTGTTTTCCCAGCGCGGTGGTAAATGAAATTGAAGAACAACTTATCAAAGTACAAATAATGAAGTTAACAGAAACTCTGATGGTAGTATTTGTTATAATAGCAAAAAACAATATAGTACCGGTACAGTGTATTATAGTACAGAATAGTATGATACCAGCATTGTGTAGTACCAGTGCAATATAGTACAGTATAGAAAAATATAATATCTCTATTGTGTAATACCAGTGCAGTACAGTATAGCATAGCATAAAATAATACCGATTTAGTACTGGTATGATTAGTACTGGATCTTAGATTGGGATCTTACCGATTTAGTACTGGATCTTAGCATTGTATAGCGCAGTGCGAAGTGTAGTATAGTACCAAAGCATTGTTATAGTGGCCCATAGTATAGCATAATATTATACCAAAATTAAAACCTTTTTGAGAATCAAACCGTTTTGTAAATAAAGTTGAAATTGAACAAAAACTTATGTACAAATGATGTAGTTAACAGAAAATTTGAGGATAGTATTTGCTATAGTACTTAAAAAAACTGTATAGTACTGGTAGAGTATAGTATAGTACAGAATAGCATAATACCAATATGGTTCAGTATAGTATAGTATAGTATAGTATAGTATTATACCAGTATTGTGTAATGTAGGTACAGTATAGTATAGTACCGATGTAGTATAATAGGGTATAGCATAATACCGGTTTAATTCTGGTACAATACAGTATAATATAGTATCATAGAGTTGTATAATTTAGCACAGTAGTATTGCATAGTGCAGTACCAGAGTATAGAACAAAAATATTGTTTATTGTAGTGTAATATTGTAAAGTATATAATTCAAATTCCTTTTCGAAACGATATAATATAGTTAACCGAAACACTGTTGACGATGCTTATTATAGTACCGGTATAATATTAATATCCTACCAAAACTATCTAATGCTGTTATCAAAGACTCCATGATGACGGATTTTCCATAGTACAGTTTAATATAGTATAGTATAGTATAGTATAGTATAGTATAGTATAGTATAGTGTAGTATAGTACAGCATACTACCAGCTTAGCACAGGTAGAATATGGTATAATATTATCGTAGCATTGTATAGTTTAGTTTCCTAGCATTGCATATTGGAGTACCGTAGTATAGTACAGTACCAAAGCATTGTTTTTTGTACTGCAATATAGTTCTTATTCCGTACCGAAACGATACAATATATACTTAACTGAAACACTGTTGACGGTGCTTATTATAGTACCGGTATAATACTAATATCCTAACAAAACTATGTAATACTGTTAACAGAGACACTATAATGACGGATTTTCTATAGTACAGTATAATATAGTATGGTATAGTGCTGCATAATACCGGTTTCGTACTGGTAAAATGTAGTACAATATAGTAGCGTAGCATTGTGTAGTGCAGTACCATAGTATAGTATAGTACCAAAGCATTGTTTATTATAGTTCAATATAGTAAAATATATAGTTCTAATTCCGTTCTGAAACGATACAACATAGTTAATCGAAATACTGTTGACGATGCCTATTATAGTACCGGTATAATACTCCTACCGAAACTATATAATACTATTTACAGAGACACCATGACGACGAATTTGTTATGGGACTATTATAGAATTAATGTTGGTACACAGTATCATTATCAATATATCAGTTGGCAGCAGATAGCAGCAAAATCGTTGCATACTGTAACGATGTAATCAAATTAACAGAGACAGTGATGATAGTATTTATTATAGTACAGTCGTTGGTCTTTATTAACTCTATTTTTTGTTCTGCTTTAAGTATTTATCATATTTTATTTATTACTACAGCACAAAAATATTCGCTGTTTTTAATATTAGTGGCTACTAACCAAAAAATAGAAAATAAAAACTTTAAAAGGAAAAGACATTTGCTCTTAATTTGCATGTCTATATCTAAACTTTATTTTAGGATAATTTACAAAAACTTCTAAAAAGAAATTTTATATTTAAAAACAAATGCTACACAATATTGCAAGGAAATATATTCAATAAAATACCTAAATTTTTGACGAAAAAGCACTTCTATGACTATCATTTTGACAGTTTATCTTGCCTTGCTGTCACCCACATTGCCGATGAAAATAGGGGGTGCACAGAAAGAAAAAAAATAAAGACTTGAAATAAGTCATCCTATTCTTTTTCACCGATATGGTTTTTCGATTGAACGAAAGGGACTTTGGGGGTTGCTCGCATCTTCGTTTTCAATTTGCTTCTCATGTTTCTTTTTTGTTTTTATATTGTTCTGTTCTTTATCTTTGGTAATGGACCGTACACACTGGTTTCGAATATCTCGGTCATTTCTGTATTTCGATCGAAAAACACTACGAAAAAAAAAATCGAATGTTTCACTTTTTCTCCTTTTCACGTGCTTCAGTTTTTATTCTTCTTATTCGTTTTCTGAATTTATTTTACTATTGCTAAAGTTTTTCATTGGAAAAATATTCAATTTTTTAAAAAAATAATGTTTTTTTTCTTCTTTTGTAATTGAAATAGAAAAAATGAAAGGGAGCAGAAAGTATACTTGTGGAATTATTTGGATTTAATATTTTTTTCTGTAGATATTTTTTTTTACTTACAGATTATTATTTGAATATAATAAGTTGCTTATTTCATTTATTAGCATTTCATTTCTATCAATTTTCATGATTTATATTTTTAATTTTAGTTTGTTTAAACTACCTATTTCGTAAGGAAAGTAATAAAATTCCTTGGTTTTAAGATTTATTCTTTATGAAAACATAGTTGTATAACAATATTAAGCACTATAGGAATATTCTGAAATATTTTAATTATTTAGTTATGTCATATTATTTAATTATCTAAAATTATCTTAATTAATAAATTAATTAAAATATACTGTTAATAAGAAAGTCACAAAAATCTGGTATTAATTTTATTAAAACTATTTTTTAAAGTAAATAATGTACATTAGAAATTAGTATTAATTATGTGAAACTATTAATTATTTAGAATACATAACATTATTTTAAGCAACAATTATGTATTAAAATTAAAAATTAATATTTAAGTATTAACTATCTGTAAATCTACTAGCATGTAAGGCTGTAATTATGTATTAAAGTATGTTAAGTAATTTACAAGATTTTATTTTATGTAGAAACTTTATTATCCACCGACCCAGGATTAATACTTTATTTAGAAGAATTAAAAAAGTTGTGAAGAAAATTAAAAAAAATATCACCCTGCTTATCACTTTTGTTCTAATAATCGGATTTTCAAGAACAAAGTGCCAATCTTAATGGTTCAAAAATTTGGCCTCAGATATGCTAATTAATTAGTGATGATTAAATTCTGAAATTTGACACAAAAACGTATTTGTTCAGAATAAACATAAATTTTTATGACGAATTTGGATTCAAACCATCAAAATATGGTGCAGGCGCAATCTTCAAAATGCATTTCAGATATTTTGCTTAGGAAAACTGTCATAAGTTTTTCTAATCTATTGCTCTTTTTGTGTATTTTGCCATAATTTGGAATTTTTTTCTTTTAATTGAAAATCAGAAAATTTATAAACAATTGTAATATTTGTTAATCCAAAGAGAAAATAATTGAAAAATCGATGAACATAAAATATTTACTTGTTTTTCTATTTATTTTATTTTATAATGGTCAAACAATTTTGAAATTAAATTACCTAGCTTGAAAATCGAATATCTGAACGGAATCAGTCGAAAATTTC
Organism: Parasteatoda tepidariorum; assembly: GCF_043381705.1. NCBI lineage: Eukaryota > Metazoa > Arthropoda > Arachnida > Araneae > Theridiidae > Parasteatoda > Parasteatoda tepidariorum. The sequence goes on from NC_092210.1 coordinate 12,010,485, forward strand.
TTAAATGGAAATTTAAAATTTATTAAATACTTTAACTAGAGAACTATTTGGACAATCTCATAAAAATTTTGGATTTTGTCAATTTGAAATTACACAGTTTAAATTACACTTTAATTTGTATACTTTAAATTTCAAAGTATTTTCGACCATTGTGAAATAAAACAATAAAAAAAATATTCTTGATAACTCGAAGAGCATCCTGCACTATTGGAATTTCCATTCTAAAACTTCAGTTAAGTAATCGGCATTGCCCTTTCCATTTAATTAACTGTAAAATTTACGGTTAATAACATATTTTTACGTTTTCGTAATAATTTACAACTAGCATAGTTTTAAAACCTTAAAAAGGAAATTTAACTTGACATTGATGTTCGATTATGTTAGGCAATGAACATTGAATTGCGTATTGTCAAATAAACTGCGGAATGTGATTTAATTAGTTTATCTACTGGTCATCTGACATAAGAGAGGGGAAATGCTTGATTTTTTGTGTTAAGCCGGTCTGTTGTGCTTTAATCTATGCATCCATGATTATTTTCCCATAATCCAGGGTCATCAATTGAGAGGTTCAAAGACACTGAAAACTCCCCATGTGGTGAAAGAATTGAAGAGATATTGAAGTGTCAACGCTGGGATTCTAAACCCGTTCAGCAGGTCATGAGATTAAGAGATTAGCTAGGCATCATAATGTGTTTATCATCCCAAGAACGTGCACTCGATTCTTATTGACTGAGGGCCTAGTTGTTTCGAATAAAATTTTGATTGTTAAACTGTAGTAGGTGAAATGGCCCATATTAATAAAATGAAAACAGTGCTCTCTATTTACCTATTTTACATCAGAGAAAGCGTGGCAATTTTTGAAAGTTTTTTTTATTCCTTTTTTTTTCTTTGAAAGTCCTTTTAATCCTTTTTTGAAGCTGGATATCCTAATGACATTATCTATCAGTAAGTTGTGGTTATAAACTCAAGACAGGTGATTATTGTTCTTTTATTTTTTGCATGAACTTCAATTTAAAATTATTAAGTGACGTGATTAATTTTAGAAAAAAGCTCAATTATTGCAAAGGAATCTTTATATAATTGTGAATATTATTTATCCTTTATACATGGAGTTTTTGCTATATCAGGTTTTTAGGAGAGAATCAATTTAAATCTATGAAGAAAAGTTAAGGGGGAAATTAATAACATAATTCAGGCAAGCAGAAAGGAAGAAAGTCTTTCTGGAATACAATTTTAAGTCACTTATTGTTTGCATGGATTGAATTGGTATGAAGACTTAATTACTTAATTATATAGGGTGTATATATAAGACTATAGGGTGTACTTTATAGGTTAATTGATTGAATGTAGGGTTTAGTGGCACAATGTCCAAATGAGGACATGCTGTTCCAGACAGTGCGGTAAGTGTATTATATAGGACTTACTTATATAGGGCGCTTTGTGATTCCCCTTCTAATATTTTTTATTACCCTTTAGAATTGTAATAATAATGTTCAAGCGTAAATTAATATTTGATGGAGGAAAAAGCAAAACGTAATCGAAATCTAACAAATCAAAACTAAAGAAATCAGAACTAAAAACATAAAAACCTGTTCATTGAAGGCGGAGGAAAGAACGGAATAAAAGGAGAATAATTTGAAACGCGTTCAAGTTTTGTCAGACAATCAAACTGGTTTTGATTATTTTCATACTATCCTTCTCAGTAGCTGCACTAGTCATAAATTACGTCTTTGTTTCATCCTCGTTTAAATATTAAAGTTTAATTCAAGTTAAGTATCCTTTTTTTCACTTGATTTTTGACAAGAATTTGGACAATATATGTTGAGGATTGTTTAGTTTTGACAAGAATTTGGAAATTATAAATGAAGAGTGGTTCATTTTTGACAAAAATTCGGATAATATATGCTGAGGGTTGTTTATTTTTGACAAGAATTCGGATAATATATGCTGAGAGTTGTTTATTTTTGACAAGAATTCAGAAAATATATATTAAGAATGGTTTATTTTTCACAAAAATGAGGAAGATATAAATTGAGAGTTGTTTATTTTTGACAAAAATTCAGAAAATACAGATTAAGAATGGTTTATTTTTGGCGAGATTTCAGAAAATATATATTACGGCTAGTTTATTTTTGACATGAATTTATAAAATATATATTATGGGTGGTTTATTTTTGAAAAGAATTCGGGAAGTAGATATTAAGAGTAATAACGGAACATCTTGCTTGTCTTCATGAGACTCGGATTCCAATATATTGAACAACATTTGGTGCAATTTTATCACTTAAAAATAATAATATGACACTGTTTTTTTGTTTTTTTTTGTTTCTGTTTTTGTTTCTGATTTTGTTTTTGTATTTATGAAACAATTTTCTATCTAACAATATAATTGAATTTATTCGCGTTGGTCGGATCTTTTAATTACAATGAAAAATTATGAGAAAGATAAGAAATTTGATTTAACTGGCCTTTTGTACAAAGTTTCTTTCACCTATCTTAATATTTGAGTCTAATGGATTTTGCTTCATGCCCAAAATTCAAAAAAAGACACTTTAAAAACATTACACAGTAAGAAAAAGAATTTTGGAAGTTAAAATTTATCTTTTTTAATGCTACAATGAAAACTAATATTTAAAAAGTGAGTAAGTTTAGTTAATTAAAATATGTTTGAGAAAAGTTCTTATTTAAGGCATAAGTTTATATTCTTCCAAGCAAAAACTGTATTTTCTGTCATTATTTGTGGATTGGGTCTTAGTCAGGGTATACTAAAATATTCTTAACTCAGCTCGCTAGATATATAAGAAAATGTTTTGATTCTATAATATTCAAAATAATGAAAATAAGCTGAAATTTGAGAGGAAAATCAAAAATTCTTTTTTCTTTTTAAACTGCGAAAATTTTATATTACTCCACTTTTTATACTGCATACATCAGATGCTTGAAACATAATTTGAAGAAAGTCCCGAAAAACTAAATAAGAAACGAAAAAAAAGCGTCGTCAATCTCGTTGACTAAATAAGATCTAAGAGACCCTTTTTGATTTAAATGTAGTTTAAGCAAAGGCAATGAAACAACAAACCCCAAAGTTTAAGCAGCAAACTCTCTGAAAAGTATATTTAGAGTTCAAATCATATAGATCGTACAGAAAACGAAATAGAAAAAAAAAAAGGCGCCATAAAAAGAGAAACTGATTTTAGAAAAAACTTTTTCCTTTTTTTCCTGATCCTGGAAATGACCGGAAACATGCGTCTGCAAATAAAATCCACGGCTAGCGTTATGAATCGTAAAATTTTGTTCCCTCACCCTCGTTTAAAGAAAAACGGCTTTGGCGACGAAGAAAAAAATAGTGCCAAGGAAAATGTATTCTATCGTAAACAAACGGAAAAAACCGTTTTCTCCGAGAAAAGTCGGACGTGATCCGACTATCCTTCCCCCTTGTTCTCCTCCCCCGGGGCCAGATAGTATAACCCCCACGTCCCCTCGAGATTCGAAATCATGTTTGGAAGTATAAAATCAAAAATGAAAAGAGAGTTGGACCCTAGATTTATGGGCGACAAGTCCGCTGCTCTAACATAATACATTTAGAGTTTGGTAAGAATGAATAAAATAAAAAAAACTCATATCGAAAAGGGAACGAACAAAAAATGCAATCTCAGATTTTTGTTGTTTGGTAATAAAACATATTGAATCAAGCACATGGATTATTATCACTTAAACGTAACATAAATGCTAAAAAATATTTAACTTAGGAAAATATGTTAATGCGTTTAAGGAAAATCAAACTCATTTGTTAATAATTCAAAATATATATCGTTTACAAATGCTTGATATTATAGAATTGAAAACAAAATGTATCCAACTTGAATAATAAATGTAAAACTTCAATAATAATTTTAAAATTTCAATAATATAAATATAATATGTAAATTAAAATATCAAATATTCATTTTCATTTGTTACAAGGTAATAAAACATAGTGAATCAAGTGCATAGAAACGAAAACCCTTTAAAATAGTTAGTTTTTGAAAAGTGTGTAAATATTTGGTATAAAAATGAAAAGACTTCTGTTAAAAATTCAGAATATACTTGGTATTTGCTTAATATTACAATATTAAGCAAATGCCAAGTACGTTTAAATAATAAATATAAAATTTCGATAAAAATATCAAACATTCAGTTTCATTTGTTGCTCAGTAATAAAACATATTGAATGATGCATCTGAAGGTTTTAAACTTAACTCAAAAGCTCGAAAATACTCAGCTAAATGTTAATATTCGGTAGGAAAACTTTAGTTCGCCAGTTAATAATTCACACTTCACACTGTTTAGACATGCATGATATTGCAAAATTTCAAATGATTCAAATCAATTTTCCAATAATTAATAGAAAATATTCCATTTAAACTTAGAATAATGTCTTGTTAAATATTTGGATTGTTAGATTAAACATATTCAATCAAGATAGCCTATTTGACTTGGTTGAAATTTTTTTTAAATGTTCTGTGAAAAAAATCTAAATTAATTACGTATAAAGATATACTATTTGGAAAAAAAAATCATAAATATTGGTATGTATCGAATATATTATCTTATTTATAAGTCAAAAATGTCTTCAAAGTCAAGTCAAAAATCTGCTTTTTCATACTATTATTTGTGCCTGATTTACATTGCTCAGTTTTATTCATAATTAGAACAAAGTGTAAACTACCTTCATTTCAATGAACTAATCAAATCATAATGCAGATGCAAACTGCTTACATATGCTTGTAACTACAAAATTTTTGATCATTAAATATTAAGTGTCAAAGTAAGAGAAAAACTAATACTGTTCTGGGCCATTTTTGTTAAGTTAAATAGTTAAATAAAAAAAAAAGTATTGAATCAAATACTCATGACGAATAAAAACATATTAAATATAAAATATATATTAAATACAAAGAACATATTGAATATAAAGAACATATTGAATAAAACATAATGAATGCAAAGTATACAATGAATAAAACATAATGAATTCAAAGTATACGTTGAATAAAACATATTGAATACAAAGTACACCAAATTGGTTTTGATTTAACACGGAGAAATATTTTTTTGATCGAATCTTTCATGGTGCCCCCTAAAGAGGCGCCATTTGGATTTGGTTTAAAACTAATATTTAGAAAATTTCAACTCTATAGAAATAATATTTAGACTCCATCCCCTAGCATCAAAGTTAGAAAAACACTACTTTTCTAAAAATAATGCACATTTTCGTTATAAAAAAATTTATAAAATCAGATCGAATTATCTCCTTCGTAAATGGATGTCTTAGAAACCCTAGAATTCGGATCGGATTTAGTATGAATAAGAAAGTCTAATGTGATGTAGATAAATGAAATAAATTATGATGAATTATTAATAATCACTTTTTTATTTAAAAAATAATTTTATCCGGTTGCTTCCACGTGACGAGAAAGTGTAATAATAATTTCTGTCGATGTAACTTTTAAGAAAGGTTTACATTAATGTTGGTGTTTTCTTGTCTAGCCTAATTGACGAATGACAGTTAGGAAAAATATCTCGTAACCTTCGAACTGTTGGTTGGACAATGACGTTTTAGTTATGAAAGTTTCAGCGGAAATTTTCATCAATGAAAAAATCTCAGATTTGTTTTACTAAAACTATGTTTTATAGCGGAAAATGTACAATTTTTCGAAGAAAATTTTGAATATTTGGATCGTCTAATTATTATTATTATTATTTTTTCAAAACTGAAACTTTCAAAATAATATTTTATAGCAAAGAAATTCGTATTTTCCTATGGTAATCCTTGATGCATATTTCGATCAATATGCCAATATTTAGGTAAAATTAATAATATATGTTTTAAGAAAATTTCTTAAGTGAGATAAAGGTTTTAAGCACATTATAGGCAACAAAGACACAGCGAGTAAAAAGTCAGACATTTTGAACGTGAAGAGTGCGAACGCAATTACACGAAATTGTAAATAAATATTTGGATTTTGCAGATTTTTCCAAGTAAAAGCAGTTGAAAAAGAATGGCAAGGCACGATATTTACTTTCTATTGTACGATTGTTATATACTAAAATCCCAAAATATCACTTAAAACATTGGAAACAAATTTAAAAGAAGAAGAAAACATCTGTGACAGAATCTTGAAACTGAACAGAATTATGATCTACGACAGAATTCAGCAGTTCAATTTCAGTCGGAAAATTAATACTAATGAGCTTATTATGCGATTTTAAATTATCTATAAAAATTAACTATGCACTCGAACAGATTAAGCAAAATAACTTTTTGCTAATATGTTAAAACTCCGAAAGCAGGTTTTCGTTTCGTTTTGCCCTTTTTTATATTGGTTTGAGCTTCTCCCGTGCAAAACTATGCTGGCAGAAAAGGCAGTTTTACAGATTTCTTTGCGTTGTATGGCTTTCCAAACATGACTGTTTACCTTTAATGATATAAAATACCTAATTTAATTTTTTCTCAAGTTATTAATGATATGAAGTCTATTTTGCCAACTTAGTTAGTTTGCCAACTAACTAGCCACCTTTAGTGGGTAGCTCGGTCACCTTTCAAGACTATCTTGCACTACATTTAAAGTTTAATAATTACCAAACCGAATGTACAACATAACTGTATTTAAAAATTTTAACTTTATAACCCCCTCCTCCAAACTCATCATGAGTTTTAAGCAACGTATTGACCAAATTTTTTCTCCGTATAGATGTTTCACGCAACTTTGCTGGTGCTAAAGTACTTTACAATTTTAACCATTTTTGAGAGATGTTCGAGATATTGTCAAAGTTCTTTATGTATTGAATTCTAGTAATAATTTCAAATCTGCTGACGCCATTAAATCCCACAACCCACTGTAAGTATGAGTTCGGCAGATTTCAGAAGAATTTCTGTCGTGAGATAAGATAGAAAATTCATACCAATGCTCCATTAAGTGCCCCACTATTTCACTTCTAGAGTCATAACTTGAATATCGTATAATATATGTCTGCTATTGTTTGAAAAAGCAAGACTGTCACCAATAAGTGGTATGCGAAACTATCGCGCAGAATATTTTATGTTTTAAATTTCTACAGCTATTTTTTTTAGAAAGGATAAAAAAGGAATCAAAATAATTACAACTTAACTAAATTTTTATTTCTATAAAAATTATTCCCAAGAAATACTTAACTCATTTAACACTACTTAAATTATTACTTAAAGCAACCTGATAAAATGAAAAATTATAAAAATTATAAAATGAAAAATAAAAATTCTTCAATTTATTTATTTTTTTAAATAATGAGTTTAAATAAATATGATGAATTGAATACAAAGTGGTGTCATTTTAGAAATTTTAAAACAATATTCTAACATCGAATTTATTAATTTATCTACTAATTTTAATTAAAAAAGGCTAGATTTCAGTTTATGAAATATGAGCAGTAAAAATCAGGTTCGTATTAAAGTAATACGAACTGTAAATACTGTTAATTTGGTATACTTGAATACAAGTTGATGCCGTTTTAGAAATCTCTCATTTGATATTTCACCAAATATTTTTTTCCAATGCCCACCTGTGTTAACATCCGTCGATTCAAGCATATACAGGGCGATTTTGTTGGCCTCTCTTTCAGGGGAACCATATTAGGTGGGCCAACGACGCTCCCACAGTGAAGACAGATAGTACAGAGATACAGAGAAGGAAGGAACATCCATGCCTTGCCCGGGATTCGAACCTACAACCTTTCTGATGCAAGGACAGTTCCCTGCCCCCTACACAGGTCGGCCGGCTATTTTACCAAATATTCAAGCAGTAATTTACCAAGCACTCAAATAGTAATTTGACAAATATTCAATAGTGGATTTCAACCAGTGTTGAAGCGAATTTAAAAAATTCAACTGATTAATATTCTGTTCCTTAAAAAAATATTTAAATAAAGATTTCTTTTTCAAAAATCTCTTAATACTATGCCTTAAACACTAACTTTTATCTTTTAACACTGTCCCCAAAAACTATTGAATTAAAAAAAAACAACCTATTTTGAGACTTTAATTATGAGTGTTATAATGAATGTCTTTTCTTCTAGTTGTATTTTTTGTAAAATTACTGAGGTGCCATTTGTTCATTATTATTATTCGATTTAAATCCTTCTTTTTTAACAATGTAAAAAATGAGCAAAAATCGAATCATTCATTGTATAGCTAAAAAAACAGCAGCAAATGTTTTTTTTTAATTTTCATAATTTATTTCTCTAGACAAAGCGATGTCAGAAAATAATGAATTTACTCCACCCGTTCCAACAAGTGCATTCCTGCATGAATGAAAACAAACAACATATAAAACAATCTACAATTGCATAAATCAGAACAAAAACAACCCAAAAAGCAGCGAAAATCCAATAAAGAATATAGAAAAAAAGAAAAGAAAAACTGGCAACACCATTTTTGAATCACGCTTCAAGTAAGCCTTTAACGAGGGACCTACACTTCACCCCCAAGGAAAAGAGCCTATCTTATTAAGAAAATTTTCTTAACTGATGATTAGAGAAAAAGTCGCATCTCTCCCAAAGAAAAATCATAAAAAAAAACTTTTTGAACGAAAAAAACTGGAAGTGAGGGGAACTGAAATAATGAAAGAAGAGTATAGAAACAAAAACTGAACAAATGATGGAGATGTAAAACATGGCGTGGAGGAGTGAGAATAAAATCTTTTGCCAATTATTTGTCGAATGGTACGTGTTTAAGGATTCCTCGTTAGTTATTCATCATCTAACTCATTACTACTACCGAATTCACGCTTCTTGCCATCTACTCGGACACTTGAAATGATTCTTTCTTCCTTGCTCGTTGTCTGTGCTTCTATTCTTCTTCGGGGGCTGGCCTACAATTGAATCGTTTTCATAGGGAAGTGATGTTTTTAATGTCGCATCGAACTTTTTTCTCATACATTTCCAACTATAAAACATATTAAGCAGTTTAAGACTTCCTTAGAAAAAGTTGATAAAATTAAATACCTTGAGAGACAAATAGATATAGTTGTGGAAGTATGATATACCACTTTTTCAAATTAGTGATGAAATTTACTACCATTCTGGTGAAATAACCAATGGTTTCCAAACAGGCAATTAGATATTCTGATGTATTGTGCTGCCATCTAATGGAAAGTTCGAAAACTTGTTAAGTACCTATGGAAACAATAGTAAAAGACAACTTGGTTTAAAAATTTCATCTTGTAAGTTAAAAACACGTCCCTGTTTCCATGCAAGTATTTAGTTTGCTTTTGTGTGTTCTCCATAAATTCCAGAAACTTGTAAAGTAATTATGCAGAAACAATACTAAGGAATAGTTTGGTATATGAATTTCACCTTTTAAAAAGTGTGATCTCTATGTTGATCAAAGATCGACAGTGTGACAAATCTAATTTACTTTTTAAGCAAAGTCATCTTGGTATATTTTGCACTTAGGACAGGAAATTCGATTCTTGTTTTGGTTAAAAATTTAAATTATAATTGTTAACGTGTAGAGGTTGGAACAAAAAATCGCATAATAGAAAAATGGCTTCTAAAAAATATCAATCTGGTCAATTTTTAGTTTTACTGGTTAGTTTTCTGTTCATGGCTACAAGGTAAAAAAATCTATATAAGCGCCCTTCACGAAGTCTAGTTTGTCTAATGGTTTATTCTGGGTTGGGTTCAAAATTAGATGGCTACAAACTTGAACATTGATACTCATAAACATAGAATTGGGTCAGCTGTTCAATGCTGGTTAAAAAATTAAATAATGGTTACAAGAAAAAAAATGTGTTTTATGTTTTAAAAAAAAGTAGAGTTGTATTAAAAATAAAATTAAGGGTTTGGGGCAATATGTCACACATCTTTAAAGGGAATATTTTTACATCAAACTGTGCTTTAGTATTTTTTCGAATCCCAGCGATAGTTGGTCGATGCGAATTTCGCCCCCGTCTCGCATCATAAAATATCCTCATACATATGATTGCCATGTATGATATGAACATGATATATATGATTGCCATAAAATATCTTCACGGATCATGGGTTGTTTTTCTTTGGCCTTCAGACTAACCGTGGGAAATGTTCATGGTTTTCCTCTTCATGTAACGCAAATGCGAGTTAGTTCTAGCAAAAAAGTCCTTTACAAGGGTAAAATTACTCCCATTATATGATCCAGAATTTCCCTTGTCATCTGCGTTGGGTTCAAAATGACAAGGCTACGGTGTTGAACCTTGGTAATCGTAAACTGAGAATTGGTAAATCGGTTCGGTGATTCAATGATGTCAATAAAATATTAAAATTAAATCTTGTTGATCAGGTAATATCAGAAAACACAGCACCTTATTTCTTTTATATAGAGCTCTTTTCAACTGAAAATGCTCTCTTGAAAAATTTAAAATATAACTCATAATTATATTGTCCCAAGTCCTTCAATTAAATGGTATAGAATTAAAGTTCGGGGCAGAAATTATGTAAGCAAGGTATGGGAGTTAAAATATTTTGTAAACTACGCCTAACTTAAAATGTAAATGTATAAATGGAAGAAAAGTTACTAGGATCTTTGGGGATCCAGGAAATACAATTTCCCTCAGGAAGATTAACCCCCGAGTTTTTTTTAAAAGGGGTGCACAGAGATTACTTCATTTTATTTTATAACCATCGTTGAACAGCAGATCCAAATTTTGAGTTTCCTTCTACCAATGTTCTTCTCCGTATCCTTGTAATTTTGAACCCAACCCAGAATACAAGTGATGTCCTGGATTAAGTATTGGGAGAAATTTGCCTTCGTGGACGACTTTTTTTATGAAGCTAACCCGTATTCGTGTTACATGGAGAGGAAAACCACGAAAACTTCCCGCGGTTAACTTGATGGCAAGGGGACTTTAACCCATGATCCGTTTACCACTGAAGATATTTTTCGTCAGTAATGTTGTCGGTGCTAGCCGGGTGCGGGATTCGTATCGACCAGCCATCGATGCCGTTCGAACCCGGGATACCTCATTGAGAGGTGAGCGCTCTATCCCCTGGACCACCGTACAGAGATTATTTAATTTTATAACCGTCGTTAAACAGAGGGCAAAATTTTGGGTTTACGACTACTAATGTTCAACTCTGCCGTCTTGCAATTTTGAATCCAACCCAGAATACAAGGGAACTACTGGATCAAATATTGGGAAATATATTGGATCAAATATTGGCCTTCGTGGAAGACTTGTTCTTGAAACTAATCCGCATTTGTGTAAATGGAGAGGAAAACTTCCCACGGTTAGCCTGATGGCAAGAGGACTCTAACCCATTATTCGTCTACCACTGAAGAAATTTTGGCAGTAATGCTGTCAGTGCGAACAGGGTACGAAATTCGTATCGACCAATCATTGCTGGGATTCGAACCCGAGACACCTCTTTGAGAGGCAAGCGTTCTATCCCCNCCAATTTTCAATGGAACGACAGGTGGCCCTTACCGAGAGGTTTCACTGTATTTAAACTCTGTTTCCTGAAAGGGTTTTCTTTTACATAAATATAAATTAAAACTCGCCTAATGAATTATATAAATTAATATAAACTAAAATTGAAGAAAGCCCTTTAGCACACTCGTTAATTTTATTAAGTAGTAATTCACAAAATTCTTCTTAGCTTTTATTTGTAGCAACGTAAATCACGCAATTGACAAAAATAATATTATAAGACTCTTAAAGAATTTAATACTTATTTTGTATTATCAAGGCGAAAATATTATTTCAAAGTAAATGCTTTACCTATCAGCGATTATTTAACTCACAATAGAGAATAATCAAAATATAATTTAAATATTATTCAAGGTAATGTATCCACATTAAACAGTTTTTAGAATCGGCTTTTAATTCCTAGAAAAGCTCATTAGTGACTTACAATTCTTTAAAGTAATTAGTCTTAGGATTGTGAAATATATCGATAACTTATTGTTTTAATTATTTTCTGAAATTTAGAAATCAGTGGCTTTTTTTGAGAACTTCAAAGCAACTTTGCATTAAATTTATATAATTAAGAAGTAATTTCTTAAAGGGTAACAACACTGTAGATTTTTTTTAAAAGTAGGCTTATCATGTTTACTTAAAGAGGTTTGAGATTTATGCTTGTGGAGGTATTTTAAAAAATAAATCACGAGTTTTGAAATGTATATATTTTACTTACTTGACATAATTTGTACTTAGAAAATTTGTAGTCTAATAAAATTAAGACAAAAATAAAATGTTTTATTTAGAAAAAAGCTATAAACACATAAAATTAAACACTAAAAACAAAAAATTATGAGCATAAATTAAACTGCAAATGCTTTTATTCAAAGTAAACCAAACCGATTTAATACAGAGGAATAATATTTTTAGTTATATCAATAATTATAACCTTTTTCTTAAATGTTTTGAAGGATTATTTTTGTAGGTTACAAAGGCATAAAATATTCAAAATGAAACATGCCTTTATTAAAAAAAAAAGTAAAAATTTGTTTTGTGCCTTCGTTAATCGGCAGTATTTTGTTATAGGTTATGCTCGCATAAAGGAGAAATGAATGACATGTAATAATACTAGAAAAAAACTCATATAAATGAGAAATAAAATAGTATGCTTTTTCACAAATAGTCAAGTGGCATTTTTTTAAAAACTCATATTAATATGAAAGTTGATTTTCAAATGAATGGAAAATCTTAAACTCATATAAAGGAAAAAGGAATACGTCGTTTTATGTTGATGAAGGATAGGTGATTGATATAGGATATAGGATATGAGGGATAGTTGGTAGTAACATATGTAAGAAAACATGTGGAAAGCATGTAAAAATGTAGAAACATTTATAAAACATAGAAACATTTATAAGACACAGCAGAAAAAAATTTTAAATATTATTTTTTATTTAACCTCAAAGTCACTTAGAAAAATTTACGTTTATATTTTTCTTTTTTAGAAATTCCTATTCTAAAGAGAGCCAGATATTGTGAAATTCATTAAAATACATCGAATGAACTGGGCAGCTCACATTTTCAGAAGGAATGATGACTCAAATTTAAAAAAAATCCTGTTACACAAACCCCTAACAAACAGGAAAAGCGGTAGACCCAGGCTGAGATGTCTGGATTTAGTTAAGACTGATTTCCTTACTCTAAAGGAGAAACACTGGCGAACAAGTGTCAAAAGTAGAGAGAAGTGGATTCGAATTCAAAGGAAGGCACTGGCCCACCCTGGACTGTCTAGCCAGATATTATGATGGTGATGAGAAATTCCTATTCAGTGATTAATACCAAGTTCTATTTCTGAAATAAGAATAAAATATTTCATTCCTCACAATTTAATAATTTACGGCAAATGAGTGATGTTATTAACAATATGATAAAGAGAAATTTTATTTTTTAAATTTACTTGTGTGGAATTTTATATTGAAAATGTAGTATATAGATGTTCAAAAATAAGATGCATAATTTGTAAAATTTTAAGTAATATGAAGAAAAAAAATCCAATTTAGGAATGCTGCATTGGCGAAAGAATTAGCTCAAGATATAATTTAATTAAGCCTCACCATAAAAGGGCTACGTTTAATCCCTTTTAAATGAAAGGAAAGTCCCCAAGAAAAAATATAACTCGACAAGACTCTCACGTCCTTTTCCGATCAAATTAAATTTTATACATGAGCTGTAAAGATGCGAGTTACACTCCAAAGCCGAAAATTCGATACAAGACAGAAAATGCAGCCAATAAAGCGCCAACACTACCCCACCAGAGCTAAAACAGACCAACAAAGCTTGAGGCAATTTTTTTCTCGCGCCAATCACCTAGCAAAACAGCAGCAAAAAAATATCATTTTCGTTTCGTCTGTCAATTTTAATGAGTCTCCTAGTTCCATATCGCGCCCTCCAAAGGGCGATGCAACTCCAGAGCTAATGGTACTTTGCGCTTGGCCGACCCCTAAACTTTCACACTATTTTTCCTTCTTAGAAGAATGATTGCATCTGCATATATTGAATATGTGGGTGTTGGGTTCTGTTGTGCAAGGCAACTTGATCAAAATCTGAGAAATTGAAGAAAAAAAATGAAAAAAAAAAAGATATCACATGCTGAGCACGTTTTTAAGGACGGAGTGTTTTCTTCATGATTCTACCGCCCCCTTTTTTTATTCTACATCGATTGAAATTTAAAGAAAAGGAAAGTAAAACAACGATTTAGGTAATAAACTTCTTTTGAATATCGTATCAAGATTTGAAGTACGAGTTTTTATTGATGCGATTGCTAAAGTTTTAATCAATAATGAAATTTTTAGCAACAATTTTAAAATTAGTGTATTAAAATATTTCTTAAGATTATTTGTAAATTATCGCCATAAATGGAATATGTGGGTGTAGAGTACCTTTGTGCAAACAATTTGATCAAAATCTGCAGAGTTTTAAGAAAATATTACATGCAAAGCACGTTCCTAAAAACGGAGTGCTTTGCCAATGATTTTTCTATCTCTTTTTTTTATTCTACATCGATTGAAATTTAAAGAAAAAGAAAAGTAAAACAAAAAATAATGATTTATTTAATAAACTTCTTTTGAATATCGTATCAAGATTTGAAGTACGAGTTTTTATCGATGCGATTGCTAAAGTTTCAATCAATAAGGAAATTTTTAGCAACAATTTTAAAATAAGTGTTTCAAAATATTTCTAAAGATTATTTGTAAATTATCTGCATAAATAGAATACATGAGTGTTGGGTTCCGTTGTGGAAGGCAACTTGATCAAAATCTGCGGAATTGCACGAAAAAAAGGGTATTTACAAGCAGAGCACGTTTATAAGGAGTGTTTTCTTTCAAGTCCTTTTTTTCAATCAGCATTGATTGAAATTTAAAGAAAAAATTGAAAGTAAAATAAAAATAAAAATTTAGGCAATAAACTACTTTTTAATGTAATATTATGATTTGATGCACGATTCTTTTATTATTGCAGTACTTAATATTTAATTATTAAGACAATACTTCAAAAACTATTTTCTTTTTTAAATCTTCTTATAAATAATTTACTAATTTCTTTTTAATTTATAGTCCGTTTACTCATTTCAATCTTATTTCATATTCCCGTTTAATCATTTCATATAATTTCATATTTGGAGAGGAATTTAATTTTTTGGTTTTACATGTTAAGAAAAAAAAGAGAGATTTACACTCATTTTATATTCAGAAACTGAGTTATAATAGAGAATGTAGCATGAATATAACCTTGTATGAAGAAAAGGCAAGTAAATGTTTCAGAGCAAAATCTTTTCTGTACTTGGAATATTCCAAAAACTTCAATGCTTAACTTGTCCGAGATACTATCTCGAGAAATTTCGTTACCTTGAGATAATATACACGTAGGTTTTTATTGTCTAAAGACCATCTCAAATCCGGAGTGTTATTGTCTGTGTATCTGAAAATAAGTTATCCTATACTATATATAAGATATCCTATATACTATATCCTGTATACTATATCCTATATACTATATCCTATATACTATATCCTATATATATATATAAGATATTCTATACTATATATCATATACTTATACTATATAAGAGCTAAAGAAGTTTATCCGAGACCCGTCGCATAGTTTACAGCAGTCTGCTGCTGTGAAACAAACAAGCAAAAAGTGCATTTCAAAGAAAGAAGCTTCTGATACTTCGCTCGGCAATCCGAAATAAAATCTGCCCTAAATATATACCCAATATCTCGAAATAGTTTAACGTCGTAACCATAGACACAGAGTGTGCTTTAGACAAATGGCTAGGAGGAGTTCCTTATTTAGACAAGCAACAAGTGTGATGGGTTATACTAAACAACAGGCAAAAGAACATAGAAAGGAGAAGAAGTCCAGCTCTTAGAATACGTAACTAAAGCGGGGAAGTTCTCGATTCCATATGCCATACCAGAAAAACAACTTACAGGGTGAGCAACATGCACTGATTTAACAGAGCATCATATGTATTTAGATCCAGCTCATGCGCATTGGAAGCTAAGTGACTGTCTGGAGGTCAGTACCTATGAACTGGTTGTTGGGCAACTCTATATGTACGGTTGGGTACGCTGCCTTCTGTCAACCACCATTTTTTACTTTCTTTCTATGTCAAAATGTGTTCGCAGATTTAATCAACATGGATGATAATAAATGGTTTCTCAAAGGAATATCTTTATAAACAGTACATCACCATTTATTAATAATGTAAAAATGCAGAGCAGACTAATAATAAATAAAAAGAGAAGAACTTCAGCTGCTGTCCCTCTAAACATTGGTTTTTCCTTTATACACAGGGACCACACCAAGGTTTACATTATGCCTGCGGAACCTTGCCTTATTCCCCTATGTATATTTATTGCAACAGGCGTGTATATGCAGCAAGGTACCCGTATTTGTTTTCTAAGCTGAACTTTGCCGTAGCTTTGGAGATAAGGGTGCCAACTCATTTGCTGTCCATGTTTCATCGTGATCAAAATTACGTGATATTTCTAGCTTTCTCGTTAAGTTAAAGGTAATGCCCAAATCTAAGTGATTGGCCATAGCTGAGTGATGGTGTGTAATAAATTAACGCATCACTGAAAATTATCTAAATGTAGCGAAAAACATTAGTGTGGGAACATATTAATTCCATAATTCTTATAGAAATTACTGATGGGCATAGTACAGGGTGTTTAATGATTCTTTATCAGGTGCTTAGTTCAGTTAAACTGCATTGCGAATGAGTACACTGCTATAGGCTTTATAATAGGGGTACCCAAAAGTTGCTCCGAGGAAAAGGGTTCATTGAAAAGGTCACTGGAATTTCGTGAGCTACGATTAATTTAACCAGTTATGGTTTTTGAAACCTGTAATTAAGTTTTTATCAAAGCAAAAATCTATTACTTAATTAATATTTCGTTTGATTTTAGGAAATTATTCAATTAAAATGCCAACAAAAATATAAATAAAAAATTTTAAATAAATATAAATACTTTCATATAACAATATATTGTTATAGGAAAATGCTAAAAAGAAATTGCGAAAAGTTTATGCATTTAGAAATAATTGCATCAGCATTAATTATCAAACTTTGCAATTTAAAATAAAATATCCAAATTCAGAGAAAGAGAATTATTCTTCTCTGATAACCATTATTACAATTTATAACAGTTGTTTTTCAAAAACTATAATTAAGCTTATTTTATTATTCAATTTCAATTTACTCTTACCACAAAAACTGTTTAACTAGAAACCACGGAAGAAAGGCTAATTAAGCTGCCTGATATAAAAGTAAATTTTGAGACTGCTTTTGATAAAACAATGAAAATATTTCTTCTAAATTAATTAGTACCTTTTTTTGGTTAATATATTAACAGTTGACAACGAACTTTATTTATGAAATCGGTGTTCCGCCAAAAAAAAAGAAATCTCGATCATTTAGGGTTCCTTAACTAAATAATCACTTAAAAACTTTAAAGATCTTCAACCAAAAGATCAACCTTTATGGAACCACTACCCTACTAATAAGCCTACTTTTTTCCAGAATAATCTCATAAATTCGATTTGGCAAAGTTACTTCAAGTTTTTGTAAATAATTTCTCTCAACATTTGCTAATTCTTAGGAAATAGCCATTTGCAGGTGCCTATTACAACCACACTGCCATGCGCCTTAGTACACTGCTTTTGCGATAGTGTCCATTGTTTTCTACTAGATTTAGGTCGGATCTTCTAAGGTGTCCAAATGATAATTTGAGCACTATTTTAATGCAGACTCTAAAGTATGTACCGGAGCATTAACATGCTGAAGCATGAAGATTGGGACTTCAATAAGTTCTGATAATAACATTGGAATGTAAAATAGTGAAGTTTTATTGCAATTATTCCAGGCTAACACGTTTAAATAAAAAAAAAATAGAATTTCCTAATTAGAATTTTACGAAACATTTTTTTCTCGATTCTTTTGCCAAAATCAATAGCATAAATTTTGAATCATCCTTGCCAAACTCATAACTCGCCAAATTAATGATTTCCTAATACTCTCTCATATCATATATGCACTCATATATGCATAGCTTTCCAAACAGTTTATTCAAAACCCCAACTTAACCGTCATTAATTCCGCCCGGGACAGAAATTGACGTCGACTGGATTACTCACAATCGATTATAATAAAACAAAAAAAAATCGCATCAAGTTTAAAATCGATTTTCTTTAGAACTTTTTAAGTGCAGTGATTCCATTATCTGGAAATACCGACGACTCCAAGACATTCTCAATAACAAAAACAATATTTAACTAAAAAACAATATCCCGTCCCCTGTCTCTTTTATTAGGAAAGCAGTCTTTGACGACAGTGACAATGCTTCAAGTGATATTTGTAAAAGCCCATCTTCAAATGAAATTGGACTTGGAACTCCACCTTCTGTCTAATGCTCATATAAATTCAAAGCAGGAAAGGCTTTTCGCTGTTGTCCCTGAGAGCCATTAGGGTCTTCCAGACAGAAACCGATAGGAGATTTTAGAAGTATTTGTCGAATACCCACCACGGTTTGTCTCCACTATCGACCCACCTTAAAACTTCATTTCGGTCGGGGGCAGCCTGGAAACTTCATTCCATTCGTTACGAAATTCGATTGGCACACTAAGTGAATTACCGTTAATGCGAACGTTTTTTTTTTCCTTCGCTTTTTTCTAATTTTTTGTTCTGTCTTTAAGTAGTTAGAGAGTCATATTTTTTTCTTCGTCCCGTGCCAGGGAATTTTTTTTTCATATAATGTTTGAGTTTTTTTTTTTTTAATCCCCACCCTCAAGACGGGTGAAGAAACATGTCGAGATTCTATTAAGAACAAGAAAAGAGCTTGGCGATCAATAACTTATTATCCCCCAGAGAATAAATAATTTTTCGCCACTGCAGTCAAAAATGTCGAAGATTCCACCTGAGAGCCAAGGTTGACATTTACGAACTTGAGTAATGTTGCGTTTGGAGAGATGCAGAGAATTTTTGTTGTCTTTCTTACTTGGCTATTTTGTGAGCTATTATATAACAGAATTATTTTGCCTATGAGAAAAAATTTAGAATGTCATAAGATATTTGTTGGCGAATTTCTTGCGTTATTGGTTGACTACTTTTCAAGCAAATTACATAACAATGAAAAATTATCTTGTTGATGCAAGTCTAAGGAAGTGATAGGTACATTTTTCTTATTCTGGAGAAATTTTTGAGTATTTTTCGAGTTTTAAAATTTCATAAAAAATTTAGGTTGTTGATTATTTTTTGTCTAACATATTCATACAATGTTTGCCTTAGTTATTATAAATTTGTTGGCTATTTTATAAGTTAATACAAAACACTGAAATATTATCTCGCTGATGAGAGTCGGAATAGAAATTTTGCTGTATCTTGGTTGGCTTATTTTGTATGCACTGACTGCTCATATGTAATGTCACTGAAAAAACATTAATGTCACTGAATCGTCATGTAATGTCACAGAAAGGACATTACGTGTGAGCATAACACTGATAAATTAGCTTGCTAGTGAAAGTCTGCCATAGGATTTTTTATCATCATATTCATATCTCTGAATCTATTTTATTATTCTATCTGGATATTCATATCTCTGATGTCTATTTAGTAAACGTATCACTAAAGAGACATTACGAATGAGCATAATACATAATATTGAAAATTTGTCTTGCTGGCGAGTTTCAAAGCAAGTTTTGAGATGTTTGTTGTCTTTCGTATATCTTGGTTGGCTGTTTCGTGAATATAATATTGAAGTGACACTACATGTAAATATAACACATAACAATGAAAAATCCACTTGCAGGTGACAGTCTGAGAAAGACATCAGAATATTATTTTCTTTCTGTTCATTTTGGTTGGCTATTGTTCGTATATAATACTGAAGTGACACTGCATGTAAACATAACACATAACAATGAAAAATCCTCCTACAGGTGACAGTCTGAGAAAGACATCAGAATATTATTTTTTTTCTGTTCATTTTGCTTGGCTATTTTGCGATTAAACACTGAAGTGACAGTACATGTAAACATAACACATAACAATGAAAAATCCTCTTGTAGGTAACAGTCTGAGAAAGACATCAGAATATTGTTTTTTTTCTGTTCATTTTGGTTGGCTATTTTGCGATTATAACACTGAAGTGAAACTACATGTAAACATAACACATAACAATGAAAAATCTTCTTGCAGGGGACAGTCTGAGAAAGACATCAGAATATTATTTTTTTTTCTGTTCATTTTGGTTGGCTATTTTGCGATTATAACACTGAAGTGACACTACATGTAAACATAACACATAACAGTGAAAAATCCTCTTGCAGGTGACAGTCTGAGAAAGACATCAGAATATTATTTTTTTTCTGTTCATTTTGGTTGGCTATTTTGCAATTATAACACTGAAGGGACACTACAAGTAAACATAACACATAACAATAAAAAGTCCTCTTAGCTGGTGACATTCTAAGAAAGACATTAGAATATTATTGTTTTCAATTCATTTTGGTTGGCCATTTTTCGATTATAACACTAAAGTGACACTACATGTAAACAAAACACATAACATTGGAAAGTCCTCTTGCTGGTGTCTATTCTTTGTTGTGATCGAGCTGTACCCAATTTTCTTTTCCGCTACGGAACTCTTAATGATCATTATTCTTTCGAAGCTACCCCAACTTAATAACATAAGTAAATAAAGACAATTATTAACGTATTAACTTATGAAAGACTTCTTTATTTTGATTATATTTAATTAAAATGGCATTTTTTCATCGTTTCATCATTAAGATTTTATAATAATTTTTTTTATTATTTATTTTTTTCCAAAAATACGTGCTATTTCTTTTTTTGTTAGCATTTTACTTTAAATAATATCGTAAAGGCAACTAAAATATTAAGTAATTATGGATTATAGATTAGATCTAAATATAATTGCAAATTTCAAAAATTTTTAAAAAAAACTTTTTAAAAAAAAGTCTTAACTCTCAGAACCCGTTAAACTCTTACATCGAACCCTAGGGTTCCGCGAAACACCATTTGGAAACTGCTGTTCTGATGGTTAGATTATTAGTACTAGGATTTAATCTTAATGGTTTGAACTTATAACTTTGAGAAATGCTGATTAAATAGGACAGATGATTAAATAGGACAGACGATATTTTTGATTTAATGAGGGAAAAAAAATCACATTTTCTTTGAATAACCATATTTTTTTTCAACGGATTTATACATATGAAACTTAAAGCATGTAGATGTAGCTACAATCTGGAAAATATGATTACAATAATTTAGGCAGAAAAGCAGTCGAAAGTTTTGGCCTCTTAGAGTAAACTTTTTTTTTCTAATCGATTAAGTTTTGCTCGCAATTATAATACTCGATTATGGCAATCTAATTCCGTGCAAAAAGTCATTTTTTGTTATTTTTTTTAAGATTTAATTTTATAGCGGGAGAAAAAATTTGAATTTTTATAAAAAATCAAAATGTATAATTTTAAATGACAAAAATTTTAACATAATCGACTGAATAATTTCTGATCTACAAAATCTTAAGAAGTCAAAAAGTTAAAAAAAATTTATTTCCTGAGATCTATACGACCTATTTCGTTTATACTGTTTATTTTGTCATTTAAAATTATTTGCTTTAAAGCCATTTAGTAATTTGTATGTCCTGCAATTCAATTTTTTCTCACCATTACCAATAATAGTAATTAAAAATCATAATCAGAAAAAGTATTAAAAAATCATAAATAATTGCTACAAATTATTTTTACTCGAAATTACCCCATAAAAATGAATTTTATAATTGTGCGCAAAAATCTTTTGGTTCTTTTAAAAAGTTCTCAAAATTAAGAGAAATAAAGTGAAATTTACATTATAAGAAGTCCAAACTTTCGATAGCCTCCTTGCCTTAAAATATTGGAACATATTTCTTAGGTTGTGGCTACCCTCCCATTTATTTTGAGGGTTTGGTATCCGATTCTCTCGAAGAAAAGATAAGTTCATTCAGAGAAAGTATATTTTTCTGTCTGATTTCGTAACTTAAAATACTGTCTTGTCTGCAAAGGTTTGGTTCTCGAATCATTAGGACAGAGTCCTAGTATTTCAAAATTTGATCATTAAATCAAAAGTTATTCAAGATGTTCCGTTCCTCTTGAAAAAGCTTTGCGATACTACTCTTTCCATGTGCCCACAAACATTCATCCATATTTTTAATCCATTAACATCAAGATTAAAACACAAGTATTGTGTTTGCTTAAGCATTCATAACACTAATTTGCATCTCTTCCCTTACTGCAGCCAAACTACAAAGAAGTATAAAATGTATATCATTAAATCTAAAGTTATTCAAGGTGTTCCGTTCCTATAGAAAAACTTTTACAAGTCCTTTACAATATCACTTTTTCTATATGCCCACCAACATTCAGTCATATTTTTTTCCCATTAATATCATGATCAAAACATAATATCAGGATCAAAACATGTAAGTTAAGCATTGATAAAACACTTATTTTCATGTCTTCCCTTATTGTAGCCAAATTACAAAAATTTATAATAAAAAAAATTCTTTATTAGAAATTTATTCAGGAAAATAATTTTTTTGTCCTCCATATTCAAATTTAGCAATTTTACTTTTGTAAGAATTTCAAAAGTGTTTACAAATTGATGGGATAACTTGTGAATATGCGTTAAAAGGCAAACTTATCAATCAGTTTGTGCTTCGCCGAAAAGTGTTTAGTCCCGCAGTTGACTGATGGTAAAAACACGGTTCCCAGTAGAACACTGAAGTCAAGCATCACTGGTTGCGGTCAGTAAGCGGGTGGGTGACCACTTTGATCAGCCTGCGTAAGGACCGAGGGTGAGCTGTATAGGTCCTCGTCAAACTGTCTACCGTAAAGTGTTCGACTTCGCTCTCAGGTCGTCGGACTACCAAAGCAGGGGAGCCATCCTCTCTGCAAAAGATCGAAATTGCGATGGCATATCATCGGATCATCTTCAGGAATGTTTCCCAGACCGTCGCCAATAGCCCATTGTGTAGCTCTAGTGCGACGTAAATGAAGTACCTACTAACCAACGAAAAGTGTTTGAAAGCTTTATTGGAAAGCTGAAACAGCTCCACATTTGTTTTCTTTTTGAAACAAAGAGACTTGAAATCTAAAGAGTGCATTGATTTTTCTATTTCTTTGTTTTGTTTTTGTAGGGATGCACTAGTTTGAAAATAAAAGATAAATCACTTATATAAACGTGAGAGTGAGACGCACATTTTTTAAATAAAAAATTTAAAGTTGGTCCCCTATTCAAATAAAGCTTTCATTTATAACACTTTTAAATCAAATTACAATGATAGAACCAGTTTTATCTATGAATCTTCAACAATGTCTTATCGAGAAGAATGTTGAGATTGTATTTTTATTAACAGACCAATCTACTGATTACAGGACAAAATTGGTTTATTAATCACAATTTCTGTGAAATTGGATAAAATAATAAGTTAATCACCCTTAATCCTACCTTAAATATAAAATATCAGCGTTGTTTTAATTAATGAAAAATTAATAATTAGTCTTCTTTAATTAATTTCATGTATATTTATAAAATGATTAAATGAAAAAAATGTATGTTTGGCTATAAGGGAAAGTTAAATCATGACACTAATTCTTAGAATTAACTTTTTAAAAAGATGTAAGCATTTATTATATTTAGTTTCTGTGAGAAGTGAAACTTCAAAAAGCTAGATGTATTTCCTAGCTTGAAGAAGAAAAATCTTTCTAGAAATACAATTACGCATTTGAAATACAGTGAAAGCATTTGAGATGTTAAAATTCAAAGGTGGATATTCTCACTTTGAATACAAATGAGAAAGGTTTCATTTTTTTTATTTTTTAGCAACTTAAAGAACGTAATTTTTTATTTTCTGGAATTTATAAAAAAAAATCATTTTCTCCTAGGCTCAAAAAAAAATAAATAAATAAATAGAAAACTTCTTTACTCCAGAGAGGTTCTTATAAGAGTTTTATTTTCGATTACAAAATACACATTTTTCACACCCGCATTCAACTTTAAATAAAAAGAATTTGAAAAAATAAATAAATGAATAAAAAAGATATCACAGACATCTTGCTTCAATTCCCCATTGTCAGTAGTGTCTCATTAAAAACTCAAATCGCCATTATTCCAAAAAGCAGTTACTTTCGCTGTCAGGGAAAAGGAAAAAAAATTCCCTACATTGCTACGATCAACTAATTAGGATTAATTAAAACGTCGTCGCCTTGGTCCCGAATCCGTTTCCAATCCATTAATAGCCATTAGTGTATTAGAAAATACAATTTTACACCACCCCATCCATACCCTTATAGTAATTTAAAAAACTAAACGTAAGTGGGGGAAAAAAGCTATGTATAAAATGTGCATAAAGGCCTTCTTGCCAAACGAGATAAGACAAAAAGGCGTTTAAGAAAAAAATTATAATTTTTTTTTTACAAATTTTAATTTTTTTTCCCCTTAAGAGTAAAGGCGGTGAAGTAAAAAAGCAACTGTCGTAAGAAGAGCTCCTTCGGTTGGACAATCTACGAAGGGTGACGGGTAAAAAAATAGCTGTTTTTAAATTAAAGTGGCATCCAAAAATAAATTAGCTCTTCTCTCTGTCGTCGCCTATCTCTTTTATGTCTTAGGTGCAATTTTTTAACAGCGTTTTTTTTTTAATGTGCTTAATTTTTTTCCGTCCCTTCCCCTTCTCCAACCCCTGAGACCTTTCTTTAGAGTGGGCAGAATGTATGCCAATGTTGCCAGTTTTGGCGTTAAATCCTTGAGTTTGGCTATTGTTCATTAGTAGAAAGGAATGAATTGATTGATATAAGAGTGATAGCTTAAGTAAAAACATAGTTCAACAAAGCTACTTTGAACCTAATTAGTGAAGATTACTGTAAATTATTCCTTTTATTTTAAATTATTTTAAATTTATTTAGGTGACTTTTTATTAAAATGTATAAATTATTTTATGAAATTTTTGAGATTAATATTCTTTTTAATTAAGAAACGGTTTGTTGAATGGGTACTTGCACTTCAAGAAGAAGACCTCCCATACCCACACATGTGACCTATGACGTCAGCACCAGTTAATCCTTTTCAGCAAAATGGCATATTAAAGTTGAGTTAAGTTTCTTTACATAAGTTCGAATATTAATTAACGACAAGTTAATTGAATACAGAGTCGTATCTCACATCGAATTAGTTGAAATATAATTCTTTCTCGTCTACTTCTTTTACCTAACTTAGATTTACTATTTATTTGTGTATTTTATTGAAAACTTGATATATTTTTGTTTTGTAGTTAATATTAGTTAATTAGTTTGTTAATGTTCTACATAACGTACCTGAATTATGCTTATTAAGAAATACATAATGAAAGAATTGAAATCTTTGAGAGAGAATCTCTGTGAAGGAATTTAGAATTTGTCACTTAGGAGAATTGATACTTGATGGGCTTGGCTTACTCGAAATAAAATGGAAAGAACAGTTGCGACCGTAAACAAATACACGATTCAACAACCAATCGTCCCCCCATTCTCATCGGTCTGAAAATTCACATGATTCAATTTTCTCACATGAAATTCAAAACTCCTTCGGCTGTCATCAGCAGAAAATTAGTATAAGTTATAAAAGTATTGTATACCTTAAATCATTTAGGTAACAAACAATTAATTATTTAATGATTAAATCGTGAACTATTATTACTTAAGAAGGATCCCCTCTGAAGTAATTACAACGTTTTTCTCAAAGTTTCCTTCCGCGCAACGGGTCGGTGCGCCCCCTAGCTACATTAAAAGTTGTTAGAGTTCGATTCGTTGATACTGTAGATTTGCATTGTTCACTTTCTACGATTTAAAATTTAGTGTGTGTTTGCATCTGCATGATTATATTTATAATAAGAACGAATTATACTTTTCTATGATATAAATATTTTTAAATAAGTCGGTAAGTTTTTTAATAACTTTATTCTAATAGAATTAATTGAATCGAATTTTTGAATTTTTCTCTTACTGTATATCTGTGTCTCAACGTAAAATTTTCTAATCAATTACAAATCTTTTATCTAAGATTTTATTTCAGTTCGATATTTTAGATCGATTTTGTTGTTAAGAAGTGTTTTAAGTGTTAAAAATGTTTTATTTTTTCCTACTTATTTCATTCTGTCATGATCAGTTCAACTGACAGTTAATGCATGTTACCATTTAAATATGTGTTTTATTCTGCATAAAAGTAAATTAACGAAACAAAATGGCAAAATATTTAAATAAATTTAATCCTAATTCACTTCATAAAATTTACTTTTTCATTATAACACAATAGCTCTAAAAGGAAAAAAACAATCACTTTTTAAAGTTAAAAGGAAAAAAAAGTATGATTTTAAATTTTTTTGTACATTTAATTAAAAACAATTCAAGTAAAATGATTAACTCATCGTCTAAAACTAATAGTTAAATTTTTGCCGCAGCTGAATTCTGCAACCGTTTAGGCTAGAGTATTGCCATTTTGTCGCTTTATGAAAACTTTTTAGCATTCTCTAGTTTTAAAAGAAAAATTCGTGAATTAAACAATAATAACTTCAATTAATTAGTGTAGATTAAATCCTGATATCTTTTATTAAATAGCATGGATTAAACAGTAGTGATATCTTGAATTTAACAGCGTGGATTCAACAATGATATCTAGAATCATTCTCCGTACAATGCAAGGACTTGCCTAGATTAAAATGTTATTTAATTTATATTAAAGGATGCTTTTAATTTATATTAAAGGAATTTAGTTAAGTTTTACCAAAAAATATCAATTGTTTCATATAAATTTTTGACCTTTACTATTTCTTTAAAGTTGAGAAATTCGTATTAAATCTTAATTATTTATAGTAAAAATACGCTATTTTAAAATTACTAGTACCATATTTTATTTTATTTTATAACTGTCGTCGAACAGCCGACCCAATTTCGGGTTTACGACTGCTAATGCTCAACTCCGTAGCCTTGTAATTTTGAACCAATCCAGAAGACAAGGAAATTCCTGGATCCCCCAGAGGTAGGATTTGGGATGGGAACATGGAGGACTTTGTGACTCGAGAGATTTACCATGCATCAGTCACCATTTACTACACGGGGAGTTTTCGGCCGACGGGGATCGAACCCACGCCCTCTTGGACATGGGCCTAATGTCCTACCAACCCAAATAATGTTTCGGTAAATGTTTCCAAAATAACTCTTCTTATAACCAGGGGACTGAAGTATCCACAATTACTTTCTATGCCCGATTTGTATTCCTCCAATTTTTTCCAAGTTGTACCTCAATCCAAGTTTACACCTCAAGTTTATAGGTTAATAAACTAAATTATTAAATTTAATTATTAAACAATATTTAGAAATTGGGAAATCCAGAAATATGAAATAAACGTATCTGGAACGTTATAATTATTCGTATATTGCGTTATATAACTAGCATTTCTCAAGAGAGTACTTGTAGAGTATTTCTCAAACATATTAATGTTCAAAGAGTCTTACTTTAATCAGCTACAGCTACTAAATTAATTCTGAATTTAAAAGAACTCTCAAAATTACTGCTATTATATATTTTTTCCGTTTATATGATACCGTTTGCTGTAACAGGTAATTTTTTTATTTATAAGGTTGAAATTGTATTACTATTAACAAATTAAGATGTAATTAAATGAATAAAAAATATGAAAAATAAATTGATAAAGAAAGTTAAAGTAACTAGTCTAATATAACGATCTTAATTCACACCGCCGCATTTTTAATACATTTGAGTCAAAACTTCTAGTACAACCGTAAGATTTTTTAAGAAAACAGTTAGAAACTTGATGCCCATAATGCTTAAATATTTTAAGTGAGACTATGGAAAAGGGAAGTTTTTTAAAAATATAGATCTTCACACTGAAAAAAAAATTTTTTTTTCAAATTTTCTGACATTTAGCTTACTCTTCTTACCGCAGTTATTCAACTTTCGCACTGATAGAAACTACGATTTCTGAAAAAGAAGTATATTTCAAAGAGTCTTGAATCAGCTTAAGGTGTATTAATATTCTTCATTAATATTTCGAATGTTTTCATAGTTTTCAAGAATCTATCAAGAACCTATCTATCTATTTAATAGTTATTTGTAAAATGATCGAATTATTTTGATGTTG
Source organism: Parasteatoda tepidariorum (assembly GCF_043381705.1). Lineage (NCBI taxonomy): Eukaryota > Metazoa > Arthropoda > Arachnida > Araneae > Theridiidae > Parasteatoda > Parasteatoda tepidariorum. Next base: position 12,038,698 of record NC_092210.1, read on the forward strand.
AAATTTGTTAAATTGATACAATAAAAATAAGTACTGTTTACAGATTTTAATAATAGCAGCATTTGTATATTATTCAACATCTGCATGTGGCGTTATCTGTAAACAACGCTTATTGCACTGATAGAAACAGTACCATTTCTGAAAAAAACTATATTTCTAAGAGTTTTTAATCAGCTTAAGATTTATTAATATTCATTGGAGATTTTATTGCTCATTGATTAGACTTTTTGCTGTTTAGGAATTCCAACACAGGTGTCAGCACTTGATTTTTTCTTACTGATTGGGAATATTTTAATATTTTTACTTTTATTAACTGTAACTGTTACTTTACTTACATTTATTTATATTGTGATTTGAAGGAGGCGTTTCATTTGTTGGTTTAAATTTTGTACCTTTTAAGTGTGATTCCTTTTCAAATTTATAGTGCTCTTAAATTGTGGTAAAAACTTTTTTTTTTGTCTTTTTTTTTTTTTTTTTTTTTTTTTTTTTTTTGTCTTTTTATTGAGGGGCCTCGGGCACTGTTAGTTTTGGTTTAATCCACTAACAACAGAAAGGCTCATCTGTGTTTGCAGGCAGTGTGTCCCCTGATGAAGTACTGTTCTGCAAACACACATTTATATTTTTATTTTTATTTTAACTACTAAGATTTTATGCATGTCTTATTTCTATTCCTCATTTATATTTCAAATGTTTTCGTAGTTTTCAGGAATCAATAAATTTTTTAATAGTTATTTTTAAAATGATCGAATTATTTTAATGTTTAAATTTGCTAAAATTGATGCAATAAAAACAAATATTGTTTACATATTATAATAATAGTAGCATTTGCATATTATTCAACATCCGCACATTGCATGATCTGTAAACACCGCAATGTCCTTTAGAATATATTCAAAAATAAAAATAATTGAGTAAACAGATTAGAGGATGCAAATTACTATTTGAGTGAGAAATATCGAAAACATTATAAAAATATGGCGAAAAAGTCTCGGGATATAACATAGTTAAAGAAGGATCAAAGGCATCAAAACTAGTTTGATTGCTATATAAAAATGAAAAGGTACGTGAGTAGATGAAAAAGCCTTATTGGAAACGATACTATGTTTAATCAAACTATGAAACTTATTTTGATGCTTCTCTTACTGACTTTACGGCTGATTGACCTGGATAGTGATTCGTCAGATTTTGATAATGTTGTTGTTTCACCTACCTGAATTATTAAATTGTGACTTTTAATCTAAATATTTATTTTTATGTCTTTTTATCTTAGATACTAAAGATAAATTTCTTTTTTCCATTTTTCATTTAGCTCATTTGCAAATTTAGAAGGTAAGAAATACACCGTCACATTTTTTTTCTCTTTTATAAAAAAATGCTGTTCTATTAACCAGAATTATATATATATTTTTTTATATAAAACGTCATTAAGATAATTTTATAAGAACTTTTTTTCTCCATGTGCTAAAGATTCGGGCTAATTCAGGTATAGAACACACGCTTCTGCCAATAATGCTACAAGTTTGGGACCTGAAGATGGTTTTTGCCTATTAATTTTCCGTGATTCTCTTCCTGTGCTTAAGAAAAATTCGAGTTCTCTCAAAACGTTCTTCGCGTAAAAATATTTTATAGAGTATGTTAATCGTTATGATAGAGAATATGAGAGCTCTCTTGTCTTTTGAGTCAGGTTTAAAAATATAGGAGCATATAGAGCAGCAGATTAGATATGATTATCGATTTTTTAATATCAATGAAAAACTGAAATCATTGTCACAATGGATACAAAAGTCTTTAAACTTTTAACTAATCGATGTGAATAGTAAACTATATCCAAAGCTCATTTAAACTATAAATACTTCGCATTTTGAGGACTGAGTATTTATAAATAGAACAACTATTTCGAGAAACGGTTAAACTATCATAAAACTTTCATTCAGACAAGATTATGTTGATATCGTCTGATCCATGTGATAAACTAATAATCTATGGTAACATTTTTAGAACATTAACTCACTTAAATGAAAAAATATAATATTCATAATGCATAAACACTTTCTCCAAACAAAAATGATATAGAATTTATCTTATTCTGCATATTGTTTTAAATAAACTATTTTTCAAAATTCAGACTTAAATAAAGCAGTGTCATTGCACACTGCCAAAAATTTATAGAAAAAAATGGTAAAAAAACAATTTATTTAATTGTTATTTTACCGTATTCAAGCAAAATTGTCAAATAACCATAAAAAATGGCATTCAAACTGTTAACGAAGAGAAAACCGTTTATTACCTGCTTTCATCAAATACGGTTAAACAATCAGTTGGTTAAACATTATCGCACCGACTAGTCCCACGTAATGAAGCTACTTCGTTCCTGGCAAATGGCTACATACTATAGCAGAGAGGGCTAATCTGTCAATCTCATGTTCGACAGATTGGGGTTTCGAGACGCTACAGTATCTCCTCCTTTATCTTCAACACATGAAGAGTATCCAGTGCCCTGCACTCCCGAATTTGTGACCTTGGGCTATATGAATATTGTACTCTTATCCACACATAGATGCACCATAATGCTGCTAAACTATCTCCAATGTCCAATTAAATTTCCTTTTCGCATTTTTATTAGCCATGCTGGTTGTAACGGTTTCAAAACCGTAAAGGTAAAAAATGTTCATTACCGTAAACTTTACGGTTGATTGAATGGACAGACTGCTGCTGGTTATTTTACCATAATTTTAGAATGAAAATTCCGACAGTGCATGCCGGATCGAACCGATTTTCTCATTAATTTCAACTTTTATAATTGAAGAGCTTTAAGCATTATAATGATAAGCCACGTTTTGGAATTTTTTGGAAGAGCTGGTTTTGATGAGTAAGCACTGTAATCTCTAAAAAGGTACTAAGATGTCTTTGTTTACTTTGCTGTTTAATATAAGTTCTAGAAACTTGAGAAGTATCTATTTGAAAACAATACTCAGGATAAGCTTGATTTTTTAAAAAAAACTTATTTCTCCAGGCTCTTCAAATCTAATTTTAATCAAACTTCGTGCACAAGCATTTGGAGTCAATGGTATAAAAATTGATAAAGTTAGGTGGCAATTTTTAAGCCATATTTTCAATCTAACTCATTTGTTGATGAATACCACGATTTCCAGGTATGGAGGCAATGAAATATTTCTGCGCAGTGCCCTGCCATCTAATAAGAATTCTGGAAAATAGTAATGCATCACACTGGAAATAATACTGTAGGAAAAGTTCCCCTTAAAAAAATCTTGGTAAAAAATCATCACTACACTAACTCAAGCTCTTTGTTTCTAATTTAAGTTAAACTTTACACACAGGTACCAAAGCAGAACTAAGCTATGAAAAGTTTAAGACAGATAAATAAAAATTGCTATTGCTATGAACTTAACAGAATTTTAATGGGTATGAGAGAAAAAAATATGATAGGAAAAAAATTAGAATAAACTTTAGGCTGAGATAAATTTTTCTCAAGTAAATATTTCGCTTTCAAATTCTGTACAAGTACTTTATTAATAAATGCTATTGCAATAAAGAAAGTCTAGAATTTTTGAAAAAAATATTTATTTAATGAAAATTGAATGAATCAGTTGATTTCAAATTAATTAATTAAACTTGATAAGTTTTAATTAAGAAAAATATCAACTTTTAAAAAATAGTATTTTGAGGTTCGATCCAATTGTTTTATTGCTCTTTCCAAAACAATATAAATATTTTTCTTCAAAATTACACACTGAGGAAAAAAAATATTTTTAAAACTACCAGATTCTGGTAAAATTTGCTGTATTTCTGATTCTATGGAAGCACCAAAAAGTTCGGTAATTTTTATTGAGGAGCTTTGGTAATGATTTTGGCAAAATTAACAAAAAAATATGGTTTTAAAATATGTGATAAAATTTTATAAATGTTTTGAAATGTGATAATTTTAATAATTTTATCATAATAACTTAGAGGATGGTACAATTTATTCGATTAAATTGGTTTTTCAGTTTTGTATTTTTTATTAACTGCGTGATAATAATAACTATAATTTCGAAAACCAGAATTTCTAATAAACCGCTACCATATGAACAAAAAATGTACTAAATGAATGGTTTGAATATTCTAGTTTTTATAACCAGAATTGTGTTTTTCTTTTTTTTTTTTAATTTTTTTTTACCAGAAATGTCCCCATACAGTACGGTAATTTTATCATTTTTTTCTTCGTGCATATACAGCCGGAAAAAAATAACTTGATTAATCTCAAGCTCTTAAATATAATTATTATAAAGTTAATTTCAATAAAAATAAAAAAATGTTTCAAAAAGATAATTAATTGCTCTCAAATATAATTATCATTATTATTTTTAACTTAATTAGTTAAAATACTTAAACGAAACAATAACTTTGGTGCTTAAAAATCAGTTTAATTTCAGTACTTTTTGTAAACTTAGATATACGAATAAACAATTGTAAAATGCTGCTTGTTAATTTTTAATTTTATCATAATAGACAAAAATAATTTAGCATAAATAATTAATAATACAGCAGTAAAAATTATTAGCAAATTAGCTAAACAGTAATCACAAGTTACGTGTAATAATGTAAAAAATAATTTTGTTTCGAGAAAAACGTGTTTAAAATTTAGAGATCTGTCCCAGATGGCGGATGACTTTCTGACAAGCGTTATATTTTCATTTTCATTTGGTTGGCATAGAAGGGTTGACAAATTAATCCTTCTTCAAACTTAAAAGAAATAAAATAGAAATTAATAGAAATTTAAACTTAATTGTTTGTCAAACTAGCTATCGATGTAATTTCATAATTTTGAATTTTATAATATACATCTGAAAATAAAATTTTTGAGAGGAAGAATTCTGAATTATTCAGAATAAACAAGAATCAAAACATAATTATGTTTAGATAGGCTCTAGAATCACCAAGAAAAGTTTAATAGTCACTCAAAATCGACACTTATAAAAGAGAGCGGCTCAAATTCAGGTAAGTGGACTGTTTCATAGCTAACCTCAAACGTTGAAAAACATTGGCAGGAAAATCAAAGAAGATAAGGTCGCCAGCTGTTGAATTACGGGTGAAATCCGTGCCATCCTTGGCTCTCTCACCCTTAAAGTAGCAAGAAATAAAATTACTATTAGAAAAACACTTCAGATTAAAAAATCCCTCTTAAAATACAAAAATACCAATGATTTAGATTTGACTAGTTAATAAATATCCACTGAGTTACATGCAATGAATAAAAGAAAAAGTTCGTTTCGAGAAAAGCGCGTTTAACGTATTAATTAAGATATTATCGATGCAGTTTCATGATTTTCAACCAAATTTGAGTATTGTTATAGACCAGTGTTTACCAACTGGTGGCCGGTGAAGCCTTTTTATTTGTGGCCCGTGAACTAAAATATATTAGTTGTCATTTTTCGAGGACAATTTTCGTAAAAAATCTATGGATTTTAAGTACTTTTCTTCGTTAAAAAAAAATTTAAAAAAAAAATAAAAACTAATTTCTTTGTTTCTGTGAAATTTAACATACCAATGGTGCAAAAAAAAAAATTTTTTTTCTCAGTTAAAAAACTAATTCTTATTTTAATTTGTAATTCAATACTTTTGTTTTGTACAACTTGATAAAAATCTGGTAGTAATATTTAATGTTTCTTCAAACATAAAAGAGTGCTATATAAAATTTTGATAAAATTGCGGCCCGTAATTTGACTGATGTTTTTAATTGCGGCCCCCGGCCTCCTGTAAGTTGGAAACTCTTTTTATAGACCTTAAAAATAAAATTAGTACATCAAATATTTCAGTTTTAAATTATCCCGTTAGAGAACAAAAAACAAAAATTATATACTTATTTATGATCTGATCCTGGTAAATACGTATTCAATGAATATTTTAACGTAAATGCATTGAGAATGATCTCAATGAGGAAAATAGCATATTTTTTCTTAATCCCCAGTAAAATTCACGCGTTCAAAAAAAATACTTGAAACAATCAATAGATAAAGAAAAAAAAAAGCACTTAAGCTCTATAAGGTGAAAATGATTGTGCCGACAAATTGACATTATTTAGGGATTATAATTAATTCTTTAATAAACTGTGACTCATTCTTTAAAGTGGCTTTTTAGACATCTTAATTAAAATAATCAATAACTATAATTAAAATGCTCATTATTTAAGTCAACTGATTAAAATGCTAATAGCGTTCTCCTTATTTGGCGTTAAATCTAGCATTTTACTGGTAACCCTACAGCAACTTGTCAGGAGGGGATCGAAAAAAAACTGAATGTGGGAAACTACCCTTTTTAGCAGTGCCGGCTTGTTGGATATGACAGAATTTTTTTTTTTATGCCCCGAGTCCTACTTAAAAAAATTACCAGGAGAAAAAAAAGTTCTAAAAAAAGTGGGTAAATGAAGGTTGTTAAAAGAAATGAGAAAAATTAAGAAATGATGGCGGAAGGGATGAAAAAAAAACTTATATGTTGAAAAAAAATTATTTATTTCTCTTGAGATTAAAGAACGTAATTTTTTTTTTAAAAGAATAGATACACAGTGGTACTACAAGGAACGAATACGTAAATCAAATAATTACTTTACTCGAATAGATGTTTTTTTTCTATTATTATTATAAAGCACCCAATCATTATTTAGTCTCTAAGAAAAAAATTCCTTTGGAAAAAGGTAATTAAGCTCATTTATATTTAAAATATGTGAAAAAAGTAAATACAAAAAAAAAGCTAAGCATCTTTAATAACAACCGAAAAAACATACCTTTATTGCATTAATTAAAACTCGTGGATTTTAGTTAATGATAGAAAAAAAATAATTATACAAATTATTTGCTAAATAAGTATGTCTGTTTCATTGTTAAGAAAGATTTATAAAAATTATCGAAATATTTCCTGAACTTCAGTAACACAGAAAAAATAAAATTTTCTTCTGATTTTGAATGAGATTTTTAGCGGATATTAGATATTTTCACGTCATTAATTTTTAAATCTGCAATTGGTTTTTTTCTCCCAGTTACAACATTTCTTTTAAATGACTGTTTTAGGCCATTTTTGTCGAAATTTACTATTAAGAGAATAGCGTAAATACTGTGACTAACATCTAGTAGAGTGCCGACCAGCCTGTGTAAGGGTCAGGGAACTGGCCTTGCATCAGAAAGGTTCTAAGTTCGAATCCCGGGCAAGGCATGGATGTTCTTTCATTCTCTTTGCTATCTGTCCTTACTGTGGGAGCAACGTTAACCCACCTAATATGATGCCCCTGAGAATGTGGCCAACAAAGATGACTGTTTAACGAAAGGTCATTCTCGAGGTGGGCATTGGAAAAAAAAACTTCTAGGAGAGTTGTGGCTCATCATCAGGATGGAAAATGCTTAGGAACCCATGCCCGAAAGTGCCGTCGTACACTACTAGAGGCGCTTCCATATTACAAACTGTTTTTTCATGTGCTTCTGAACAGATCATAACAGGGAAGCGCTTCTAGTCGCATACGATGACATTCCCTGGCATGGGTTCCTTAAGCAATATTTATCCTTTTCTGGATGATATTCCCTAACTTCCCTAGTAGTTTCAGTTGTTACATTTTCACCACCCCTGTTATATATAGCGTTAACCCCCTGTTATATAAAAATACTATTAAAAAACTTTAGCGTTAAGAGCCAAACTAATATCAAAATTGAAATTCCCACACACAAATTAGGCAAAAACAAGTATTTGTATAAATGCAACGAAAATTTGTTTCCCGGAATAAGTTTTTGAGGAACTAAACATATTTAGTAGTTAGCTAGAAAATATAAATATGTTAAATTAATTAAAAAATCGCTATTTTAGTTATGACGAAAGGTTACAATTATTCAAATAATTTAAGTAGGTTTGTCTACTCCACTGATACTGGTTATCAGAATTATTAAGAGAGAAATCTTACCAAAAACTTTTTTGTTAAGCATGCTGGACTGCGATTATTTTTTGAAGAATTAAACATACTCAGTAGTTAGCTAGAAAACATACTGATATTGAATTAATCGTTGATTCTAGTTAATAATTAAAATGAAGAATTATTCAAATAATTTGTTAAGTAATTATGTCCACTCTACTGATATTGGACATCAGAATTATTGGGAGAGAAAGCTTGTCAAAAAATTTTTGATAAACTTCTTGGAATGCGATTATTTTTTGAGGAACTAAACATATTCAGTAGTTAGCTAGAAAACATACTTTTATTAGTGTTTTCTTGCTAACTACTATTTTACTGTCGAAAGCTTGCCGAAAAAAATTTTTGATAAATTTTCTGGACTAAGATAATTATTTGAAAAACTAAACACATTCAATAGTTAACTGAAAAATATACCTATATTAAATTGATTAAAAATTGTTGACTTTAATTCATTATTAAAAAGAATTTTAATTAATTATTAAAATTCTACTGATGCAGATTATCAAAATTATTAAGAGGGAAAAATTTGTTAAAATTGTTGGGAAACTTCCTGGATTGCGATAATTTTTTTGAGGGACTAAGCATATTCGGTGTTCGGTAATTAATGCAGTTAAAGTGTAGCTAACTCTGTAACTAGATGTACTTTACTTGAATTAATCATCACTCTTTGATTTTAGTAAATAATTAAAATGTAATTATCTAATAATTAAATGAACATTTTTAAAAATAATTTGTTAAGTAAGTATACTTATTTTGCTGCTGTGTTTTGTCCAAAAGATAAGAAAGAAATCCCGTTAAAAATTGCTGTGGAGAAATTTTCTGAACTGCGATAATTTTTTTGAGGAACTTTTATCTCTACTGCCGAGAAAGCATACCTTTATTGCACAAATTTAAACTCGTTGATATTTGATTTTATTAAATAATTAAAATGAAGTTAGCTAATAATTAAATGAACATTTCAAAAAATAATTTCTTAAGTAATCATACTTATTTTGCTGCTGTGTTTTGTCCAAAAGATAAGAAAGAAATCCCGTTAAATATTGTTGTGGAGAAATTTTCTGAACTGCGTTGATTTTTTTGAGGAACTTTTATCTTTACCAGCTGCCGAGAAAACATTCCTTTATTGCGCAAATTTAAACTCTTTGATATTTAATTTTATTAAATATATATTTGAAATGAAATTAGCTAATAATTAAATGAACATTTTTAAAAATAATTTGTCAAATAAGTATACTTATTTTGCTGCTGTGTTTTATCCAAAAGATAAAAAAGAAATCCAGTTAAAAATTATTGTGGAGAAACTTTCTCAACTGCGATAATTTCTTTGAGGAACTTAACATCTCTATCAGCTACTGAGGAAACATAACTATATTCCACTAATTAAAACTCGTTGATATTTGTTAATAATCAATTATTTGACTGTTGTGTTAAGCCAGCATATTTATTCCAGTGTTTTGTCCATTAGATGAACAAAATAAACAAAAAATAAACATAAAGCTACAGAAACGGGCAATGTATGTCCATTTCTGTACCTTTATTTGTACTTTATTCACGCTGTTTTGATTTAATCAAAAGTTTCATAATAAGAGAGCTTCGCTGTAAAAAATTAAATTAATTTCACAAAAAATTTATTTCACAAAACTTTCTTCGTTTTTGATGAAATCGTTTCCTGGTATATTCTCTGAGCGAGCATTTCGTCAATGTGACAAAATAACTATCGTCATTTCCTCGAGGAAACGAATTTCGTCAAAAACAAAGAAATCTTTTGCATTTCGTCATTCTAGATTCGTCAAATTAAGAATTATTATTGTAGATTTGGGGTGGTGAGATAGCTATTAGGTTCCAAGATAAGAAAACTTTTCGTCGTGTATTTGAGAGTTCGCGTTTCGTCACGAAAACAAGTGTTTTCTGACGAAATCATTCCTATCACCAACAAAATGCAGCTCAAGGATTGCCGAATCTTCAAAAGTTTTATTTCCAAGAGTGTTTGAAGTAAAAAAAAAAAAGCTTTCTTAGAAGCTAGCTTGATTTTTTTTGCAGTAGGAATCATTTATGTGATACTGACTAGCTGAATCGGTACAGAAAAGTTAAAAGAAATGGATTTATAATTGGAATATGATGTTGATAATTAAAATGAGACGAAACAAGAAAGAAGAAAAAAAAAACTTAGTTTTACAATTTATGTTTATAACTTCTAATGTAATGAACTGTTAGTTTTCTCTTACTTTACGAAGAAGGGTGGAACTTTATGTCGAATCAATTAATAATTTAATAAATAACGCAAATAAAAGAATCTTACGAAATCATTCAAGCAAAGTATTTGCTCTCGACATCGGCCTATCATTGCACTGGAAATATTCCAGACAAACTGCCCGATTCTCAGCTGAGAATCACATTTGCCTAGTGTAGTGAATCAAACTTATTCCGGTAAAGCAGTTTTGTACATACAAACAACAAATTCAGTATGTTAGGATTATGTCCTTTGTTATCTACTTCCTCTCTGAAAGAGGCCAAAATTTTGTTCAGCAAGGAAAACACCGGCAAAAGACAATCCAAACTGAATTGTGTCAACATTTGGCGAAGTTCGAGGTAGCCATGTGACCACTTTCCGAGCCAAGCAAGCCAGCCCAAAGGACACAATAGTCTATCCATATCAGCATCTTTGTTTGCAGAATTCGTTGATGGAGAAGAGATATTTCGAAATGCAGACAAGGAAAGAAGGCAGAGGAGGTTTGTGATTGTCAAGAATTGCTGTGGGTCTTTGTCCAGCGCTTTCCTCATATTTGTTCGGCGGGAAATATTTGTTCTCTGCCGACCCTGGAGAACGTCCCCAATTAATTTTCGAAACTAAGTCGTTCGGCTTTGTTTAGGAAAACATTTTCCTCTTCCTGGTGTATTGGGCGCACTATTTTATTCAAGCACAAATTGGGAAGTATTCTAAAAGGTTCGATATGGGGGTGCTCTGTGTACATTTTAGACGAGGAGGAATTCAATGGGTGATTTGTAAAAAGGAAAAATATTCCCTGGAAAGGTGGAAGATAATAGTTTAAAATTATATATTATGCATAGTTTTGGAATTGGATTCGCTATTGAACTGGAAAGAGTTTTAAAAATATCGACGAATAATTACCTCCGCAAGTTGCATTATTTTCTCTAGTTTTAACCGTTTCGAAATTGAATGCTGCAAATTGTTTTAAAATAAATTAAAATGATTGCATTGTTATTGCACCTGATAGTATAAAATGTGTGCATATTTTACCAAATGTAGACAAAATGTTTGGAAAAGTGTATAATTTATCTGAATCAAATATCTTGCAATAAGTCTTTTTTGTTTTAATTGTGAAGAAATTAAATTTTAATTTTCAATTAATATACTCGGGTTAACCTCTTGCCTTCGGTGTACCAGTTATACCATTACATCTGGTACACCTGTTGTAACAGCCGTAAGCAAAATGTTAATATAATAAAAATGTTACTATTTGTTGTTGTAGGAAAATTAGATGGTTTGTTTCGAAATTTGGACAATGGAAGCTATTTAAAATTAGTTGCAGCGAACGATTAACTGGTTTAGAAAATGTTCAACTGAATTTAAAGTAATTTTAGCAACTGTTAGCCAGAGGATTTAAAAAAAAAATTATAATTTCATTTTCATTGTTGTTGTTGTCGTTGGCCATTAAGGCAAGGGGTGCGATTGTTCTTGTCTTCCAGTGGCGTCATCTATGGCCAAGATTTCGACTTCTGTTAGACCCATACGTCACACCCGTTAATAGGGCGAACCCATTTATATATCTATTCATTCATCCATAGATCCTAATTTTGATCTGAACCAGACCTGAACCGTGCATGACCTGAACCTAATGACTGCAAAATTTATAATTAATTCATCAGTGGTTGCAAACCAGGGGAAAGAAAAAAAATCTTACAGAGGGAGGGGAAGGAAGTTTCCGGTTATTGCATGCTCTTTCAAGTTGTTTATTGGGCACGAGAAGAGTTAAACAAAAAGAAGAACAAAAGATATTTTTGTCAACGAAGTTTAATCGAACGTAAGGTAATGACTGCGAAAATTATAATTAATTCATCAGGAGTTGCAAGCTACGTGAAAGAAAAAACAATCTTACAGAAGGAAAAAAAGGGAAGTTTCCGGTTATTGCATGTTCTTTCAAGTTGTTTATTGGGCATGAGAAGAATTAAACAAGAAGATATTTTTGTCAACGAAATTTAATAGAATGTATAGTAATGACTGCAAAAATTATAATTAATTCATCTGGAGTTACAAACTAGGTGAAAGAAAAAACAATCTCACAGAAGGAAAAAAAGGAAGTTTCCGGTTATTGCATGTTCTTTCAAGTTGTTTATAGGGCACGAGAAGAATTAAACAAGAAGATATTTTTGTCAACGAAATTTAATAGAATGTATAGTAATGACTGCAAAAATTATAATTAATTCATCTGGAGTTGCAAGCTAGGTGAAAGAAAAAACAATCTTACAGAGGAGAAAAAAAGGAAGTTTCCGGTTATTGCATGTTCTTTCAAGTTGTTTATTGGGCAAGAGAAGAGTTAAACCGGATATAGTCAACAGAGGAAGCAGAATTGGACAATTGAGGTGGACGCTCACGTCTTCATCCGTCGATAACCTCAAGTATGTATGACACGTTCTTCTTTGAACTGCTTTTAACCACAAATAAGATTACGCGCTCCCAGCACCTTCAATCGTAGTACCTGGTTCGCTTCCCACATGTTGAAAAGAAAGAAATCGAGAAGAAGGGGGATGGAAGAAATCTGCCCTGACTTTGAAAGCGACTCTCTGACTCGAAAGGGAATCGTTCAAGAGGGTTTGAGTAGTGAGCAGTCGTGGAATTGGAAATTCTTTTTTGGTTGTTTCGAAAAATCTTTAAACAAGGAAAAAATTCTTTTTTATTTTTCCTTCTTTTTTTGGAACAGAAAAAGGGAATCTGATTGATGGTTGAGATATACGGATAAATTTTATTTGCTGAAAGAGATTTGAAAGGAGTATTGAAGAATGTATGAGAATTTGAATCAGAAGGGCTTTATAGTTACTTAATCCTTACAGAGAAATAATACAGCTGTTTAAATATTTTAAAGTCCTATTTTCTGTAAAATATCATCCTTAAAACACATATTCAATGCTATATTTTAAGAGTTATAATTCTATCCAGAAAAACAAAAGAAATCAATTTAACTAAAATACTTTATTTCAATTACTAGTAATTCAATCCAATTACCGGAATTAATTCAGAGACTTCTTGAATTAGTAACAAAATTGCTTATTTCTCTCCCGTTCAGTCTTCCTTATTTCTTAATTATTGGAATTTTTTTAGAAACGTTGTGAATTAGACATTCTTGCTTTGTTGCACCTTAATCCAAATAAGTATACCTTTAAAATCTCATAATTTCCTCTTAATTTCCTCATTAACAACATGAGTTTCTCACCGAAATCCTCAATAGCACTTGAAAATGCACCTACCTTTATTTGCTTCTCGGCTACCACTGTTTTGTTTTAGTTTTTTTCACCTTTGTTTTATTTTCCTTTTTGCTGCGATTTTTTTTTTCCAAATTTGTTTTAGTTTCTTTATTTACGTCCAGTGTGTCTTGAAACGAGACGCCTATTTTTGAGTGTTTTTTTTTCCCCTTTTTGCAGCGATTTTTTTATTTTTTTAATTTATTTTGGTTTCTTTATTTGCGTCCAGTGTGTCTTGAAACGAGACGCCAATTTTTGAGTGCTCGAAACATGACGACATTTTTACTTTTGCAATTTGCACAGAAATTTAAGTGTTTACATTATAAGTATGAATTTCCATTTCAGTTTACTCGTGATACATGCTTTATTTAACTATGTTTCTTATTTGAGTTGTTTTTTTTCCTCATGTAATAGAAGCGTATTTAATATTCCAACTTTCCAATACACTCTCAGAACAATTGGTTCAGCTTTGAATTATAATAGTGGTAAATTCATTTATAATGCTTTGAAATTTTTTTCTAACCTTAATATGAATTTAAATTACTAAATTATATAGTATTTCAGTTTAAGTTGAAACATAGTGTCAGTTCGACTAAAATGAAATGATGTTTATTAATTTCTCCCTGTGCGAGCACCCTCAGAAAAATTTATTCAATTTTGAACCATTGTACCGATATTTCGAATCATAAAATATTTCAAGTTCAGTACAAATATAATATGGTATTAAATTAAACCATATTTCCGTTTAAGATGAAGCATTGCGTTGACTCGGCTTAAATGGAATAGTGCTTATTGATTCCTTCTCATGTGAACCATAATCTTCATTGTAAGAAAAATCGGTTCAATTTTGAACCTTAATACCAGTACCTTGAATTATAAAATGTTGCAAATTCACATTAGACATAATATGGTATCAAATTAAATCATATTTCCGCTTAAGTTGAAAACATAGCGTCTGTTCGACTTAAATGGAAATGTGGTTCAATTTCAAATCGACTTTAAGAAAGAATAATTTGTTTGATATTGTGATTCAATTTAACACCATGTTACCCCAAAACGATATTAGGGTTTACTGCAATCCAAAATTTCTGACAAACATGTTTTGATGCTCACTAACCCATCCTCACGCTACCTATAAATTACATTCTGTTATGTTACCCCAAAACGATATTAGGGTTTACTGCAATCCAAAATTTCTGACAAACATGTTTTGATGCTCCCTAACCCATCCTCACGCTACCTATAAATTACATTCTCAAAAAAATTGGTGTAAACCATGAGACCGGTACCTTAAAACATGATTTCTGAGATCTCAATATGGTGCTGAATCCACTCGTATTTCCGTTTAAGCATAGTGTCAGATCGACTTGAACGGAACTGTGATTCAATTTGAAGTCACATTAAGGCAAGGGGTGNTATGCCTCCGTATTACGTTTGCAGTAAACTTGAGCTACATTATGGCTCGAAACGGTTCTAGGTTTCTTTCGGACAATTTTTTGAGGCCTAATAATTGCTTCTTATGTCACCCATAAACTACAAAATTGGTTCAAGATTGAACCATAATACCGATACTCTAATTCATAAAATCATTTAAGTTTGCAGCGACTCTAAAAAAAGGTATTATTTTGAATCATACTTCTTCCTAGTTGGACCATGGTATAGAGTAGTTAAATTAAAGATGAGTTAATCTGCAACGTCATATGGTTCAGATTAACACCGTATTATGGTTGCAGTAAATTTGAACTATATTACGGTTCAACATGATTCCAAGTTTTTAATAGACATTTTTATGCCTATTTATCCCGCTGTATGTGATACATAGAGTTCACTCTTAGAATAATTGGTTCAAGATTGAACCATATTACTGCTACTCTGATTCATAAAATAATTTGAAGTTTGCAGCAACGCTAAAAAAGGTGTCATTTTGAATCATACCTCTTCCAAGTTGAATCATAGAGTAATCAACTTTATGATTATTTAATTTGCACAGTTATATGGTTTAGATTAACACCGTATTATGGTTTTAGTAAATTTGAAATATATTAAGGCTCAACATGATTCCAAGTTTTTAATAAACATTTTGCATGCTTATTTTAATTTATCCCACCGTATGTGATACAGAGACTACATTTTCCGAAAAATCGGTTCAAAATTGAACCGTAATACCGGTATTCTGATTCATAAAATGTGTGAAATTTAAAGCATTGTTAAGAAAAAGGTATTACTTAGAATCTTACTTCTTCTAAGTTGAACCATAGTATTGAGTAGTCAATTTTAAGATGATTTAAGTTTCACAGTTATATGGAACACCGTATTATGGTTGCAGCAAATTTGCACTATATTGCGGCTCAATGAGCTATAAACCAGGATCTTTAATTTTATAACAAACTGGTTTCATATTGTAGCAACCCTAATAAGCTTTTTTCAAAACAGCCGTTATGACCGATTAGGATGTAAATAAATTTCTGATGAAGAACATCTTATATAGAACGTGAATTCATAAAATAGCTTTCTTAATGTATAATCAGGTCATGTATACCATTCGGTGGAATGAAATAAAATTTTGTATAAAAATAATACAAAGTATGTTTTCAAAAATAGTGTTAAACGGGAATATTCAGCTGTCACTCTGACGATTATTGTGACAGAATTTGAAGAATTTAATACTTTCATTGATTCTTACTGTAAGATATTCTAAATGGAGTTTGAACGATATAGCGTGAAAAACGACGGCACTAAACAGAGCTGAAGAAAAGCGCATTTATTAAATTTTTGATAATTCAATGATTCTGTTCTAAAAAACTTGTGCAATAACAAAGCACAATGAGCACATGCTCTCTTCATCTCAAATGCCGGTACTATTTTTACTAAAAAATCCATTTAATTTTTTACCGTAAATATGACATTACCGTTATAGAAATTGAGTTGTTTATTTATTTATATTTGAAAAATTTAACCATTTGACGCTGATAGAGCACTGGTGTCCCTTTTATATATTTTTTTCCGTCGCTCTAGTTACAAGCAAAAATATAATTTTTAATTTTTTTAATTGTGAAAAACCAGTCTAATAGTTACTAAAAAAATCTGTTGAATCATCGGAATTAAAATTGTATTAAAATATAAAATCCAAAATAGGGTAGTTTGAATTTTTCTTTTTTACATTCATATTCAAAAATATATCAAACATTGATTTTGTAAATTAAAGAAATTTCAATGAGAAATAACTGTTTTTCTTAGATCTACGTAAAGGCAAATAAGTGATTTTACCTTAAATCCAGAAAAAGACCCCAGCCTTTGATGCTGTATTTTAAAACCATAAATTATTAAAATGCTGAACATAATATTTTCACTTATTATGATCGGAATTAATGCAAATAATAAAAAAACATATGAAAGTTTTTTTAATAAAAATTCTGCGCCAACGGGTCAAAATTTTGTCATTATATACGAAACTGAGAGAGCTGTATTATTAACAATTTTGTAGCTATTTTAGTAGTAAATTTCTTACAATGAAGCTTCTATTTTGCTCAGAAAAATAAGTAGCTTCTAAAAAAAATAAATAAAGGTTAAATGTTTATAAAATGCTGGAAAATTATTTTTCTTCCTTTAAACAAAATAATACTTAAATAGGAAAAAAAAAAACAATTTCAAAACATTTGTTATAATCTCAGTAATCTGAAAGTATTAACTCTGAATATTTCTTATTTTTTACAGATAAAACAAAGCTATTCAGACTACTGAAAGGATTATTTGTTAGAAGGTAATAAAAATGCAAGCAATCAGCTACAGTAAGATTAAATTTAGAAAATAGCATTAGCAGTTTGAATTTATATAAGTTCTGAGAGCGCGTTTAATTCTTTCTAACACGGAATATATACATAAGATAGTAAAGTAGATTTAAGCAGCTTTGCAGAATTTTTCAGGTCTAGACGAAACTTATTTGTTTTCTTATAAAAATAAAGATGGCTATTTGGAATCAATATTGGCTGATAAGCATGTTAGAACAAGAAACAATTTTTCTAAAAGAATAAGCTAATTTTAGACGAATCTCTTTCTTTTTATCGTATTCGGTAGTTGAAAATATTTATTTACGCTGAATTTCTCGCTTGATAGTTAAACTGTCAAAAAACGTCTGTAAACTTGGAAGGAGTTTGACTATTTAATGTATTTACTATGCTCTACATAGTACACGACAAAATTTTATTTAATCATCTGTTTAATCGCCAAATATCCAATTTTAGAATTTGAAATTAATTTTCTTTCAGAAAATGTTACGATTTAAGACTTCAAAATTTGCTCCTTTTTATCTAAGACAATAAGTAAAATATAATATGCTTCAAAAATTGTGCAAATTGAAAGTAGTTTAAAATTTTTAGGTTTAAAATCTTGCTTACATGAAATCTTTCAGTAGAAAAAAAATTTTAGCTTGAATAATCTCGCTGAGACAAAACCTCGTGTCGAAATAATCTAACCTAGTCTAGACAAAATCTGCAAATTTTACCCAATAAAACTACTAAACTTCTGTCTGCTTAGACAAATACTTGCAGTAGGAAAAAAACAAGCTTAAAGATAAACTTGCATAAACCACGCAGTTAAAAGTCTGGATCAAATAATGGTAACATTTATTTTTGTCAGAACATTTTAAGGAGCAAAAAATCTAACCTACCTTAATTTTTACAGTAATAATTTACCGTAATTTTTATAGTAATAATTACCGTAAAAACACTAAATCACTCCATAGAAAAAATATTATTGTAAAAATTACGATTTAATATTCTACGGTAGAAATGGATTTTACCAATGATGCACCAACAGTGCCTGTATTTTACATAAATCAAATTATTGATCCGCAATTTTTTACAGTGCAGATATTGCGTTGGCAGAATCTAGTCCAGCCTAAATAAAATCCGCAGAACCTTACCACGTTGCACATTCAAGTTGAAATCAGGTAAAATCATTTCTCCTTGAAATCTATTAATGGGAAAAAACTGGAGTAGAAGTATTTCTTCTTCAACAATATCTCACTGAAACAAACTCTCTTGCAGTCAGAGTCTGATAAAGACTGCGCGTACAAAGTGTTAACAAGATATCTGGTAAAACTCTTGCCAGGACAAAATCTCATAATAGAAAAAATATATATATAGCGTTGCATGTTTCTCTTCAGCAATAATTCGCAAATAAAACTCTCATGTCGGCAAAATCTGGTCAAATCCAGACTGACCCTTCAAAGTTACATCAAACTACCTGATAAAGCTCTTGCTTTGTCGAAATCTGGTAGTAGAAAAAAAATTTCAAAATTTTTTCTCACCAACAAAATCTCACAAAAACAAACCGACAAAATCTCACCAACAAAATCTCACAAAAAGTCTGATCCAGACTGAGAGTACAAAGTTTTACCAGGCTATCTGGTGAAACTCTTACAAGGTCAAAATCTCGTAATAGAAAAATTATCTGGCTTATTAATTGTTTCTCTTCATAAATATCTCGCAAGGAATATCGTGTCAGCAAAATCTAAGCAAGCCCCTACCCGATAAAGCTCTTGCTCGGGTGAAATTTCAGAATAAAGAAAAAAGGTTGTAAAAATTATTTCTCGCCAACAATATCTCACAAAAGAAAACTCTCTTGTCGTCAAAATCTGATCCAGACTGAGAGTACAAAGTTCTACCAGGCTATCTGGTGAAACTCTTGCAAGGTCAAAAACTCGTAACAAAAAAAAAATATATTCGACTTATTATTTATTTCTCATCAAAAATATCTCGCAAAGAATATCTATCGTGTCAGCGAAATCTTCTCAAAACCAGACTGAGTCGTCAAAGTTATAATATTAAGCTACCCGATAAAAAGAAAGAGGTTGCAAAAATTATTCTTCACCAACAATATCTCACATAAAAAAACTATCTTGTCGTCAAAGTCTGATCTAGACTGAGAGTGCAAAGTTTTACTAAGTAAAACTCTTGCAAGGTCAAAATCTCGAAATAGAAGAACAAAATATCTGGCTTAGTGCATTGTTTCTCTTCAATAAAATCTCGAAAATAAGAACTTTCGTGCCAACAAAATCTAGTTAATTCCAAACTGAGCAAAGTAATATCAGACTACCTCATGAAGGTCTTTTTAGTCAAAATCTCGTAATTGATAAAAAAAAGTAATTCTTTCCAATCAACAAAAGGTTGCAGAAGCTAATTATTCGCGTCGCAATGTCTAATCTGAACCATAAAGAGTATACAAAGTTTTACCAAGCTATTCTACCTGGTAATTCAGAGTAAATCTGGTAGTCCAGAGTAACATTCTTTCCCGGTCAAAATCTGGTAAAGAAAAAGAAACTGGGACGTAGAAATGATAGCTCTTAAACAATATATAGCAAAGACAAACTCTCAAGATGGCGAAATCTACTCAGATACAGCCAAAGCTTACAAAGTTTTATTAGAATATATGTTAACATAGATATATATGAAGATAGATATAAATATCTATTACCAGATTATTACCGACACTAGCTGACTCTCGTGTAAGGTAATATCTAATCTGAACCAGAAAGGTTTTAGCAAGTTATTCAACCTGGTAATTCAGAGTAAATATGGTAATCCAGAGTAAAATTCTTTCCCGGTCAAAATCTGGCAATATAGAAAAAAAAATTGTGGCTTAAAAATGACAGCTCTTTAACAATGCATTGCAAATACAAACTTTCATGCTGGCAAAATCAATTCTGATTCAGCCAGAGCTTACGAAGTTTTGCAAGATATAAGTTAACATAGATATATATGGAGATAGATATAAATTGAATATTACATAGATCCCATAGAATATTATCGTTGGAACTTGAGAAAAACTGAAGGTGGCAATGCTAGTTATGGCGTCTCTGAAACGATTTATTCCATCCAAGTAATGAAGACGTTAGAAGTTATTTGATCAGATTGTTATTAAAATAAGACTCAAAGGAACTATACAGGTTATGGAGACTCTGGAGAAATTGATTCAGTTAAAGCAATTAAGATAATGGAAGTTTAAAGACATGAAGAGATCTTTACTGAAGTAAGAATGGATGTGGTTTGTACTAGTTTTACAGTATGTGTATTGATTTCTTCCATCCAAACAATAAAGATCATAGAAGTGATATGAAAACATTGTAACCAGAGTAACACTGAAAAAGTAGAGTAGTTATGCTGTCTCTAGAACCATTTATTTAATATAAACTAGTTCAATAACATCATGGGAAAAGAACTAGAGGAATAGTCTACTGGATTAGAAACAGCTCAAATTTGTTCTTACTGCCTTAGCTGTCAGCAAACACGGGAGTCAATTTCAAGGCGTGCTGACCCTAAAAGAAGTCTTATACTGCAATGTCTGGTAAACTATTTGTATTTCAGAATTATTATTATTATGCTTTGAATTTTTTTTATTCTTCATTATGAAGATTTCTTCTATTTGAGGATGGTGAGAAATGATGAAATCGAACAAAGAATCACCACATATAAGTGATGTCTTCTTGGGGAGGAGATATGAAGTCTGGATACGTGAGACCTATGAAAACCTGGAAATGACGACATTTTAGAATTCAAGATGAGAGTGTCTTCGGCAAAACAGAAAATAAGGCTTGAGGAATGGGGGGTGGAAGTAAGATTCGAAGCACACATAACTTGAGGGGTTATGTGAGGGTGGTAGAGCGACAGAGGTTGAAAAAAAATGAGAAAAATGGGAATCGGAGGGGTGTCAGAAAGCATCTTTGGCAGGCGATCTATAATGTGCGCGTAGGAAAAATGTGAGCGAACAAAACAAGAAGAGGCAAGTTGACAGAAGAGGGGGGCTGAAGGACAGGGGGCAGGGGGTCTCGAGGAGTTGTACAGACGTCAGGAGAATAAGAAAAGAATTTCTGGGAGCTGGTGATATCTTGGCTGCGTGACTGAAATCTTCTTTTTTTCTCCTTTTTTTCGATTTGAATTGGTTTTTGAAAGCGACGAAAAAAGAAGAAAAAAGACGCATCCCCGAGAACCGCGTGGATGCGTAAGATAGCCTTTCCTGGGAAAACATCATGGCAAGCCCCCCTCCGCTTCCCTTTGCGCACCTTAACATGAAAAATTTGAACTTCTCTTGCATTTATTTTATATATTTTTTTGTCATTTCGTGTCTCAAAAGTTCTTTTTCCCCCTTATTTCCACATTCATTTCAGGTGGCGAAGATCGTCCGCTTTTTCCCAATCCGGGAATTTATCTTCTCTGATATTTTCGCCAATGGGACTCCTGCAATTCTTCATCCGGGTCTGTGTGTCACTAAAATAGTGTCTAATAATATTTAATCTCCTAAAACTCTTCCATGAACGAAGGAGAATCAACTATTATTTTTAAAAGAGTAGGGAAATGCGAATAGTTCGAAAAATGGCCAATAGATGGGGTAAGATGGATTTTAGTGATGCTCAAGAGCACTGAAGCATCCTTTTCTCGTTCTCCTCCTCAAATGAATGAGATGTCAAATACGAAAGGAAGAATATTGAGAGTATGCATTTATTTATTTCTTTTTTTAAAATATATGATGGAAAATTTTCTTTCGAGTACTTACGTAAGCGGAATTGGAGAATAACCAAATTGTGTTTGATTTTAATCAATAAAAACATGAAATGTCTCAATCTGTTATTAGTTTTTTTCCCTTTATTTATTTATTTTTCTGCTTTAAATGTAGTAGTAGTGAATTTGAATATTCAATTTTTTTTTACATTGTGAGTTTATTTTATTACATGATAATTTGTTAAATATACAGCAAATTTTCTTAATTGAAAATTAGCTAAAACTACGAAATATGATAATTACAAGTTTATACATAAAAACTTATATTTTTTTATTTAAAATGAATTTAAATGCAGGATATTGTCTTAAACACTTTGTAAACGGATACTCTTTTAAGCACTTTGTATACTTGATATATTTTGATCAATTAAAAAAGCGGAGTGGAAAACATCGCTGAAAACAAATGGGGAAAAAAAATTTTTTATATTGATTAAAATAAATTGTATACGGATACTCTTTTAAGCACTTTGTCTACTTGATATATTTTGACCAATTACACAAGCGGAGTGGAAAACATCGCTGAAATTAAATGGGGGGAAATGATTCAAATAAATGTTTATATTGATTCAAATAAATTGTATACGGATACTCTTTTAAGCACTTTGTATACTTGATATATTTTGACCAATTACACAAGCGGAGTGGAAAACATCGCTGAAAACAAATGGGAGAAAAATTATTCAAATAAATGTTTATATTGATTAAAATAAGTAGCGTTTTATTTTAATCAATAAAAGCATGATATGTTTTAATATGTTTGTAGCATTTTTTTCTTCCTTTTTTAAAATACATTTAAGACATAAAAAATAGTTTTTTCAGCAACAGATTTAGATTTTTTAGATTTCTCTTAAAATAGGGTGTCGATTTTTACTGCATGTTAAGTTTGCAAAGATAGCTTAAATTTCCATTAGTGAAAATTTACATATAACTTTGTAAAAAAATTCCAAATCAAATTACAGTATAAAATTGTATTTAACTGCAAAATCCATTTCTACCGTAAAATATTATACTGTAATTTTAAGATCATTATTTATTTTATTAGAGTTATTCTGTGATTTACGGTAACCATCACTATAAAAATTTATTTAATTAGAATTTTATTTTATTCAATTATTATTTATTTTATTTTATTTTATTATTATTTATTGATTTATTTTTTATTTTTTTTAATTTTTGTTTATTTTATTTTATTTTATTTTACTTTATTTTATTTTATTTTATTCCATTATTATTTATTTTTTCAATTTCTTTTTAATTTATTTGATTTAATTAACAATATTTATTTAATTAGAGTTATTCAGTGATTCTACGGTAATTATCACTGTAAAAATTATAGTATATGATATATTTTGCTCCTTAACATTTTCCAGTAAAAATGAATTTTACGGTAAAAAGTACCGGCACCCTGAGTAGCTGTTATTTTTACCGTTATTTGAGCCAGAATTTTTTGCAGTGTATTAGCTAATTTTGCAGAACATGATGAATGCGATTTAAAATTTTGAAACTTTTTTTTTCATCCTTAACTAAAAAT
The DNA here is from genome assembly GCF_043381705.1 of Parasteatoda tepidariorum. Lineage (NCBI taxonomy): Eukaryota > Metazoa > Arthropoda > Arachnida > Araneae > Theridiidae > Parasteatoda > Parasteatoda tepidariorum. The sequence continues at coordinate 12,062,213 of NC_092210.1, forward strand.
GATTTTTAAAGCAGGATTAGGTTTTAATTACTTTGAATACAGGTACCATTTTAAGCACTTTGTATACGAATTCTATTATGAGCAATTTTCATACATTAACTTTTCAAAACACTTTGTATCTTTAGTATACTCCGATCAATTACGTAAGAGAGATATGGTATAACAAAATTGTGTTTGAAATAAATCGAAACGTGAAAAGACTGAGTTTGTTAAATTTTTTTTTTGTTGTTTGAAATAGATTTAAATATCAAAAACTATTTTTTATAATGCAATCATCCGTTCTTATTTTTTTTTAACAGAAAGTTAATTTTTATTGGGAGTTAGTTTAAAAAAAAAAAAAACTAAACGGTTGAAAACTGTGTAAACTGTAGTGTAATACTTATCCGACTTTGGTGTTGGCTCTAAAAAATGTGTGAAAGATTAATATATATCTCAATTTAATACCAAATCGTGCGTACTTACACACTTCAATGGGTGTACTTAAATCTTAACAGGAATAGTTGATAAACCTTGCACCAATCTGCAGCTTGTTGTTGAAGAAGGTAGTGTAGTAAGAGGTCTAAAAAACATAACGAAAATTTCAAGATTAATTTATCTAACAGTTTTTAGATTATCATTTGATATACATTTAAATGGCAGATACAATTTTTAGCCTTTTGTAAAAAAAATATGCTTATTTTTAATGTCTTAATAGCGTTGTGATTATCGGGCAAATGTAAAATATATTTTTTTAATTGAAAATTAATTTTTATTCCCATCATTTGTATTTGTTATCTGCACTAGCTATTTGTTTTAATTCGTGTTCTCTTGATTTCTAATTTGTGTTGTCTTAATTTTTGATATCTGATTTAATTCTTTATTGTGACTGCAATTTTTAAATTAATAACATTAATTTATTGAATTTGATAAAAAGATGTGCTTAGCCATAAGGTTTACAAATATTTACAAAGGTAGAGAAAAGCTGGCAGAAAAATTACAGTAGATAAAACTATTACAATCTTGTATTATAGATCTACATAAGTCAATAAGTGGAAAAAAATTATTTGTTTTCAATGTGAACTTTAAAATAAATATATGCATTTTCCCTAACTTAATTTATTAAAAAAATTTTTAAATGTTATTTACTGTACTATATTTTCTAAAGTATAACAGTATGTAATAAATATGATATTCTATACTTTAAAAGCTATGTTTTTACTATAAAAAAAGCTTTTCTCGTTTTTAGGGAAATCACTAAAACTGAAATACTTATTATTATTTTCTCTTTACTATAAGTTAGAATCCATTCTACAAAATAACAGCGAGTCATTCTTTTAATTTTTGTTCTCAGTTACATAGTATATTTTTTATTTTAAAAAAAACCTTCATTGCGTTTATTTTTATATTAATTTCTTTACAACATGATTACAATTTTTATTATTTAAAATGCATGGGCAACTTAATGATGTGTTTAAAAGTCACAAACAACTCAAGTTTCTAAGATTGAGACAATTCTAGTTTAAGATAGCTTTACATTATTGCTAAAATTGTTTATATTATTTAGAAGGAATTTAAACGTTTTATACATTCGCCTGATAAATCAAAATAAAATCGAGAGATGGCGCTATATGTCTTAAAGATCTCAAACACGCATTTATCAGAGTAATAAAATGAAGATGCGATTTAAATTCTGACATTCTATGTAATAATAAATAACTATAATCAAACCTAAAACTTATTTTAAATTCATGATGGCAACTCGAAAAAATTTGGGGGGCTAATCATTGAGTAACAATTCATTGTAAAACATTGTGTAGAAATTTATCAATATTATTTAAAAAGTGATTAACTTTTACTCGTCTCTCTCAAAGGCAAAAGGCCCAGATGGAATGATATAACTTCCTTTTGAGCAGTGGTACTTAATTTCTTTGAGGAAATAAAAGGGCATTAAACAATTAAAAAATTTCAAGTATTTGATAATTTCCCATTTCTTAAATTACAAATTCGCTTTCAAAAAGGTTAGATGAACATATTCGAAAGAAATGTTTTGGAATAACAAAATGGCTCAAATAAACACGAATAAATATTTCTTAATTATTCCCTTAGATTTAATGTAAGCCGACTTCTTGTTTAAAACAATTTTGAACATAGGTGTAAATTAAGTTCTTCAGCAAAGTTCGTCCCCCTAAATTAGTGAAGTAGCTACTAAATTACAATGTAGTTTGTAGTCACTACATTTAAAAAAAAGTAGTTGTAGTTAACTACATTTGTAATAAAGTAGTTGTAATAAACTGGAAAAATTATGTAGTTTTTCCGACCACTGCTTTTGAGCTTACATAAAATAAATAAATTAACAAATAAAATAGAAACGGAATAATTATTCAACGATTTCAGCCCACGGCAAAAAAAGAAGAAAAAAACACTGTATAAATTCAATGTTTTTCCGAATAAATAACCTTTATGTGGAACTTCCGAAAAATATATATATATATACCAATACTTTAATTGATTTCCACCATAACGTGTACATACCTTATCGACTTAATATATATTTCTAAAATTCTCATCAAATATTACGGTATAAAAATATTAATAATAGAGGCAGCAAAATAATTTTTAAATAAGAAGAAAAAAAACTATATCGGAATTTAGCGAATCACTACTGAAAAAGGTGTGTCTAAAAACATCAAACCTGTTTGATTGCCAGTTGAAACAAAAATGAGTTAAAAATCATTAATCAGAAACAACTTCACATTTCTACAGCAAATCGGTTTTGTTGTTTTTCCTTTAATATCTCACTACCGCAACAGTGGTTTGTGAGATTTCAAAAATGTTTTTGGAAAAGGTCATTTAAGAAAGATACTAAAAATATATTTTAAAGTTGGAATTTACTGAAGTCTTGTATTTTAAATAACTAAAATGAAGCACGATGTATATTTCATTTGCTGTACTAAAATGTTATTTCCAAAAAAAAACTATAAAATACTTGTATCTACACTCGATAAACTTTAAACAACATTTTTGCAATGTTGTGCAAATTGTATAAATATTGATTTCATGACAAAATATACTGTATATTTCATGACGAAAAATACTGTAACGAAGTAAGACAGAAATCTCAATAAGTACTCTTATCTATACTATATTTCAGTAAATTCAAAACGATATTTTTGCAATGTTATGTAAATTGAATTAAAATTGGAGTTCACAATGGAAAAATATTCATAAAAAATAATATAAAGTATACGACAAAAGTTTCAAAAAGAAATATATAAGTATATTTACTGTCACTGATTAAATTCAAGACAGTATTTTTTTTCTTTTTTATCTTTTCTTTTTTTTTTCTTTTTTTTTTTTTTTTTTTTTTTTTTTTTTTTTTTTTTTTGTAATTCGATGTAAATTGTATTAAAATTTAAATAAATTGGTGAAAGTTTTCATGATAAAATACTCCAAAATAGTAAACCAAAAATTCTCAAAAAGTACACTTAAATATACTATATCAGTAAATTTAGAACGATATTCTTGCATTCCGATCGATTCTATGAACTTTATTTAAAATGTTTATGACTAAGTATATGTAAAGTTCTGTAAAATATACGATAAATATACCTATAAAGCACACCACTTTAGACAAAAGTACTGTAAGACAAAAAATACTATAAAATATATTACAGTTCGATAAATTAAATAAGCTGCAATCGTTTCTATTGTTCCATTAGAAAAATTTTGAATTATTCAAATTTTTACAGCAATTGTTACCATAGGAGAAAAAGATGATGAAAATTAATATTGTGTTGCTTTTAAAATTTAATAATTGATATTTTTTTACACCAACAAAAGTATTATTTCCATTTTCTATGCAATTATTCGCAATATCAAGACCAGTTTCTCAAGAGTGTCTAAAACTTTATTCTAGAAGATGAATTCTAAGACATTAAAAAAAAGTCTTAATATCATAAAAAATAGAAGTATAAGGAGAATTTCATAGTTCAGACATGAATATGGTGGATTTAAAACTAAACTTTTAAAATATCTTAGTGTTATTTTATGAAAAAATAACATATTTAAACTATAACAAGAATTTTTACTATATTTAAAATATAACATATTAATTTTTTAATATATTTAAAATATAACAAGAATTACGAAAATAAAGCGAAAATAAATAAGTTAATAAGGCTCAATATATTTTTGATTTTAAGAAAGAAAACTGTTAATCCCTACTTAATATATAAATATTTAGAAATTGTTTTCGTTGACACATATTTTATTTTGAATGTACCTGATTGCCATTACATCTTTTAAAACAATATTGTTAAAAGAATTATATTTGATCCGTTGTATAAAAATATACCCTACAAAAAGTTAAATACTAATCCAAAATATACTAAAACTAATAATATTTTAAAAATCTTTCTTATATGCATATTTTATTTTCAGTTATAATTCTTATTTATTATTGTTTTTTTTTCTAGTTTGATTGGCATTGTACATCATAAAGCAATAATATCACAAAAGTTTTACTTATTCGTTGCGTTAAAAAATATCCTATTAATAGACAAATTAATAAACATCCCAATTTTTTTAAATGGTTAATTATACAGTACACTTTATTTTTAATTCTGAATTGAAATTGTAGCTCATAAGGAAATAATATTACAACAGTTTATTTAATCCATAATGTTAAAACATTTCCAACAAAAAACTGAATTAAAAAGTATACTAAAACTGTTCGTATGCTACATATTTTATTATTAGTATGTAGTTGACATTATACATCATAAATCAGTAATATCGAAGCAGTTATTTTTAATCCATTTCATTAAAAAATATCTCACGGAATGATAAATAAAAAAAAAACCTGAAACTGCTTTGCATAAATATTTCATTTTTAATACTCATTTGATTCAATACTTCATAAAATAGCAACACCACAACAGTTTTCTTTAATCCGTTGTATCCTAAAAAAATATTTCCTGGTAAAACAGCCCCTTAAATATTGTACCTAAACCCTCCCCTCTTTAATTCAAAATTCAACAACAAAACACTTACCACTCTTTTTTTATATACATTATATATTGGGAAAAAATATATAAACGAACAATACCTACCTCTTCTCATGTTAAAACGCATGACCGCCATCTTTCTTTCTCTATATTTCTATACAATCCTAATCCCCACTAACTGTCAGCTGTGTCATACGTAATATTACTCCCCCTTTTCCCTCCATCACCCATAAAACTACCCCTTTGTAGGTCCCTTAGGAGGGGAGAGAGGGATTCAGGGGGTGCATCACTCTCTGATGAAAAAGGGACCCAGGAAAAAAGGGAAAAAAAATTTCACTCTCTCTCTCTGTTTTTCCTCAGCAGTGGTTTGACTTCGGATTCTACAACTAAAAAGGTTTTCAGTTGTTTTGTGAAGCGTTCTGAAGTAAGGTTGGCTGCTCCTGGCGCGAAACTCTCTTGGTTATACTACAATAAGGAGAGATTTTTGATGTATTTTACCGCCGTGATTGGCTTGGATTATGTGACTGGTGTATTGTGTCGTCTAGGAAGTGCAGTGGATTATATAGGTATTGTGCTGTGAAAAAGCTTACTTGCAGATCAATGGTAAGTACACATGTAGCTCGAAATATCAATAAAAAAATACTGAGAAAGTGCTAAGAAATAGAAGATGAAAATAATTTTGATATCCTAAAATTAGGTTTTGATATTGAGGATATGAAATCATCTGTTATCCTTGATTACATATACGTTATTTAAAATAAAATTAGCATCCAATCTATCTTCGTGGTGACTGGATTTTTATGACTTAATACCTTTTTTATGATTCCTTAGTTCCTAAGATTATTTAGTTTCTATGATTAAAAAAAAAATTTAATGATTGTTTACTTTCTATGGCAAAGAGATCGTTTAATTTATCAAAAATATTGAGATATGCGTGAATTTTGATTCTAAGAAATAGAAGATGAAAATAGTTTCAATATTCTGAAATTAGGTTTTGATGTTGAGGATATGAAATCATCAGTTATCCTTGATTATATATAAAGTTACGTTACTTAAAATGAAATTAGAATCCAATTGATCTTTGGTACTGGATTTTTGACTTCTGTGATTCCTTAGTTCCTAAGATTATTTAGTTTCCATGGTTATAAAAAATCTAATATGATTGTTTACTTTTTATTGTTATGAAAAATGTGATCGTTTACTTTTTATGTTAATTGGAAAATTTTATAGTAATTTTCTTACTACGACATTGGGAATTAATTATTAAGGAATGTTTATTTTGAAGAGAATAATTCTCACTTTGGTAAAAAATAGTATTCACCTTCGTTGGCTGTCCCTGGCTTGAATTTCTCAGAGGATACAAGTACATAGAGGATTTTGGCATATTTTCACAGACGAGATAATCGTTGATTACGTGAAAAGCATTTAAGCTTCGAAAAAGAAGATTGCATTGGATTATATAGGTATTGTGTTCTAAAAAAGCTTACTGGCATATCAATGGCAAGTACACATGTAATTCAAATTATCTATAAAATATATTGCAACTTGTGCAAATTCAATCAATCCATTATAAGAAATATGATAAGGATATTTTTAAGATCATAAAAATAGGCTTTGTTAATAAAAATACAGAATCATTAATTTTCTATAATAATTATTCATAGAGTTACGTTATTTGATATGAAATATAAGCATCCAATCTGTCCTTACAATTAAAATTTTATTGGTATATGATTGTTACATTTTTCAGGATTGATTAATTTCTGCAATTGTTTTGTTTCCAAGGTTATTAAACTGTTTATTTTTTATGATTATGGGAAAAATGATTGTTTACTTTTCATAGTAATGGGAAAAAATATTTTTTGTTTTCCTTTTTACGATAATGGAAATTAATTATCAAGGATTGTTTGATTTGAAGAAAATAAATAATCAGGGCAGAATGTTTACTTATTAACTTTAGTTGGCTGATCCTTGCGTGAATTTCTCAGAAGATGACAGCGTAAGAAGAGATTTTAATATATTTTTGCAGACGTGATAAACGTGGGTAACGTAAATGGCATTTAAGCTCAGAAACAGGAGATTGCATTGGATTATATATGAATTGCGTTCTGAAAAAGCTTACTTGCTGATCGATATCAAGTACACGTGTAATTCAAAATATCTATAAAGAGTATTTCAGCATATTTTAATAATACATCCCAAGAAATATGATACGAATAATGTTTAAGTTCATAAAAATAGATTTTAATTATAAGAATGTGGATTCTTTAATTTTTTTGATTATTTACACGTTATTTAAAAGAAATATAAGTTTACAATTGGAATTTAATTTTTTTATTACTTTTACATTTTTCATGAATGTTTATTTTTTGCGATTATTTCACTTTCAACTTTTTATGATTATAGGAAAAATAATTGTTTACTTTCCATCGCAATAGAAAAAAAAATTAGAGTTTGTTTTTTTTAAATTTTTTTATAAGATATTGGAAAATAATTATCAAGGATTGCTTAATTTGAATTAAAAAAATTAGGGCAGTTTAGTAAATAAATTAGGGCAATTAGGGCAGTTTTGGGAGTATTCGATTAGGTTGGCTGTTTCTGGCATGAATTTCTTTAAAGATACTACAATAAGGAGTTATTTTGATTTGTTTTCAGCACGTGATTGACTTGAATTACATAAATAGTACTTTTGCTTCGACATAGTGAGCTAGATTTATGTATTGTGCAGCGAAGAAGCCTTAAAATGTAACTCAAAACATCGATAAAATTTATTTTAATTTATGCTAGTTCTGATTGTCCATATTGTCCTCAACATCTGAAATAACAAATCGAAATACTTTTAAAATTATTTGTTTTTGTTGATGAAACAGAATGATTAATTTTTCCATATTATGGAGCTGTATTATTAATAGGATTATCTTTGAAATGCTGTAAAAGCTATTGTCCAGGAATTGTGAAATTTGTGTCCTTTTCTAACCCAAATTTTTTTCTTTTTTGAGAAAACTATTATAGATTTCCAATTACATTCTTTAAAAGCATTATATTTATAATACTATAAACATCATGACTAACATCTTAATTAAAGTGCATGCCCTTTCTCTAAGACATTTTTATGCCACCGTTAAAGTTATTTTTTAGTGTAGATACAAATAATGGTTGATATATATTTTACTTTTTTATTTATTTATTTATTATTATTATTTTCATAAACGTTTAAGTTAACTAGAATTGTATGCTCTATTTTCCCTTCGCCTTTTAATCTTTCAATTTATATACATTTTAAATAGTGAAATAACTCAAAAAATTCAGAAGAACCTATTTGTTTGTTTTTCTTCCCTAAGACGTGTCTTTGAATCCTAAAAATTCAAGTTTATCAAAGTTCCATTAATAAATATATTACTGAATTAGCACTTTAGCAATTATTTTTTTTAAATACCCTTATGATATTTTTCTTGTTGTGGATCTTTTTCCGAATAAAGTTTGAATCTGACTATTTACAACAAAATAAATATATTTTTACTAACTGAGCAATTTAAAATAAGCATATGTTTTTATGCTTTTGAAGTTTGTTGTAAACTCAAAACTATCAGTTATAATAAACTTTAAATTACTTCTTGATGTTAAGATTACTTTTAAATTTTATTGTATTATTCATAATATTTTGATTCGACGAGGTGAATCAGAAAAGAATAAGCAATCTTTTTATTATTATTATTATTACTATATTAGCAAAAATTCAAACATTTAGGATTCAGATTTCATAATGAAATTAGTTTTCATATCAATAACGCGTGTTTAAGAGAGAAAATGTTCTCTCTCTCAAAAATGTATATTATCATTATTCACAACATTTTTAGAACAAGGATTTTACATTTTTTAATTAACAATTAGAATTAAAAAAATTTTTAGAATATGATTTTATAACAAAAGTAGATTTTGTATTAGTAAACGGTTAACTCTTTAAGTTATAACGTCTATTTTTAAACTTTATTAAGCAATTCTCCCGAATAAAAAATCTAATGCTATTTTTTAAATTACCACCGTTATTTTTATATACCAGTTACGAAATTTATGATATGATATATATTATGACATATGAAATTTATGATATATTTGATATATATTTAGATAGCTTTATTAAGCAATTCTCCCGAATAAAAAATCTAATGTTATTTTTAAAATTACCACCGTGATTTTTATATACCAGTTACGAAATTTATGCATGTCAGTTTTTGCATCAGTAACGTGCATTTATAATTTAAACGTATGCTTTTAATATAAACGTGTCTCTATATAATATCTAATACAAAGGATACAGACAGAGGATTTCAGTTTTTAAGGAGCTATAAAGGTCTTTTTTTGAATAAACAAAAAAGTGTTTCTCTCTCACAAAAACACGGATTATCACTTTTACAACATTTTTAGAACAAGAACTTTATATTTTTTCATCATTTTTAAATCAACTGCTAGAATTCAAATATTTTTAAGATCCAATTTTAAAACAAATGCAGATTTTGTATTAGTAAGTGTAAACGCTTTAAGTAATAACTTCAATTTTTAAAGCTCTTAAGCAGTTTTCTCGAATAAAAAAATTAATATTATTTTCCATATTATCCCATTTATTTATACATACCATTTATGCATGCCAGTTTGTATATCAGTAACGTGTTTTTATAATATAAACGTGCATAATTATCTAATATATGATACGAATAATTTTGAAAGGTTTTTAGTTTTAAAGGTCCCTTTCGATTAAGTAAAAATGTGTTTCTCTCACATTAACACTTTTTTCAACTGTAAACACTTATTTCAAGAATTTTAGAACAAGAATTATATATTTTTCATGATTTTTCAAACTACAACTGAAATTCTAATATTTTTAGGATCCCATTTTATAACAAAAATAGATTTTGTATTAACTTCTATTATTATTTTCTTATTTTAATGCTTATTACACAATTCTTCAGTATAAAAATCTAAGATTTTTCTCTATATTAGCATATAGTTACATATGCCAATTACGAAATTCATGCATACCAGTTTTCGTAACAGTAGCGTGTACTTCTAATATAAACGTATTTTAAAAATATAAACGTAGATTTATAATATCTCTCAAAAAATGTGGATTATTACTTTTTTCAACATTTTTAGAAAAAAACTTTTTAGATTTTAGAAGAATTTGTACTATAACTTCTATTTTTTAGAGCCTATTACGCAATTGTCACAAATAAATCATCTAATATTATTCTCTACATTAACACAGTAACGCATGCCAGTTACGCACTAAGAGTTATTAAAACATTTGCTGCGCATATTAATCAATAACTGAAAGAAATATCTCTAATGTCCACCCAACAAATGAGTTCGCAACTCGAAGGTGACTGTGAAATAAATATTATTTTTTTAACTGTTAACCGTCTACCTTTTTTTTGCTCTGTAGTTTCCTTAAACATTGTTCAAAAGGTCAACCGATGCAATAGCGAACTCCACGAGTTAAATTTTGACCTGGTAAAACGCAAATAATTTTGAGAAAAAATGCGTATTTTTCTCCCAAAAACGTGTATTGCCATTTCTTTTTTTTAACATTTTTAGAAGAAGAATTTTACTTTTTTTCAAAATTTTTAAAACGACAACTAAAATTACAATATTTTAAGGTTCCGATGTCATATCAAAAGTAAAATTTGCATTAGTAAAGTGTAAACGCTTAAAGTAACAACTTCCATTTTTAAAGCCAGTTACGCAATTCTGACGAATATTATTCTCTATATTAGCACAGTAACACATGCCAGTTACGTTTTAAGAGTTATTAAAACACCTGCTACGCATATTAATCAATAACTGTGATAAATATCTCAAATGTCCACCCAACAAATGAGTTCGTTATATGAAAGTGACTGTGGCTATTAATCTGACGTTACGCTTTAAACAGTTATTATTTTTTTAACTGTTAACCTTCCAGCTTTTTTTACTCTCAAGTTTCCTTAAACATTGTTTAAAAGGCGTTCCAACAAATGCAATCACGAACTCCACGAGTTAAATCTTGACCTGGTAGACGGCAAATAATTTTGAAGAGCTTTTTAGTTACGAGAGGAGCTTTAAAGGTCCATTGTGATTGAGGAAAGGTGTGTTTCAATACTCAAACGTGACAGATGTTACTTTTTTTTCTCATATTTTGATCTTAAGAGAAGATATTCATTCGCCATCGATAATATCGGAAAGAATTTAAGTGTATACTTAAGATTTTTTTACAAGATGATAGGTTGGTATCAGCTTTAAATCCTTGAAAAACGCTTTTGAAATCAGCGTGTAACGTTTTGTCATGATTATCTTATTTTTTGTTTCCCTAAGAGTCATAAATTATGAAGAAAAATATAGATTTTTTGACACAAGATAATTTTTTTTTCTCTATCGAGTTTTTGTGTTACGCTTGCTAATAAGCTTTTTGTTTATTCATTTATTCGTAATCTAAATGATGGACAAATAGAGTTGAGTCCTTGAATTCGTTTTTATTAACAATAAATGTTTTAAATATTGCAAAACAACGAGATTAAAGCACAAATCAGAGGTATAGAAATGTGCATAATTTTATGTATTTCCAACTTATTATGCATTTTCCATCATTTCTAATCATGTATAATCTATTATGTATTTTCCATGATTTCTAATTATATATAATCGAGTATATATTTTCTATCACGTGTCCATTTCTGTATTTAAATTTGTGCTCTCTATACACGTTAGTCATGCACTGTCGAATATTCCGGTAAAAAATACCGGCACTCAGGATGTCGGTACTTATTACCATAAAATCCATTTTAACTGGAATATATTTCTGAACAGAAAATTTGATATACCGAGTACTAATTACCGTACTAATTACTGTAAAGTAACTGAATCCCTCCAATTAAATAAATAAAACTGTAAAAATTACGGTATAACATTTAGTGGTAAAAATGGATTTTACAGAGAATGCACCCGAAGTTTTGATAATTTATACAGTAATTTGATTTGGAATTTTTTACAGATTTGCGAAGCACAAAATATGCCGTCTTTTGAAAAGTTTTTTTTCTTTGAGTAAATTTTTTCTACATTTATACATTTTAACAATTTATGTTTGATAAATCTAATCTTCAATTAATTGTAATTCATATTAATTTGGATGTAATAGTAAATCCAATATTCGGACAACTTTACTGCAACTTTTATATGATAATCCGAAGTTGAACTAGATTAAATATTATGGTATTTCTTATAGTTGACAACACAATATTCCGGGTCAACTTGAATCAAAACGTAGTTCAATTAAAGAATTTATTAAAATTGAAGAAAATGTGTATTGCCTTATGGTTCAACGTTCAGGCGAACTTCCTAAGAATGAGTAAATTATTTTTTCAAGTGAAAAGAAAATATTTTAAGCTGACACATTTTTGAATTCTCTTTTTTTTTAGCAATCAATATTTATCTGAGTGATAAATGTTTTATTCGTAAGAGCTAATCAGTTTAATAACAAACACTTTTAAGATTAAAATAACATAAAATCCATGCTGTATCAGGTAACTGTAGAAAGTCAATGCAAAATTCAAATATTACGAAATACAGCACTGTTTGTTCATCTATTATGTTTACCATTATTTATTTTTTGTGTATATTCAATTATGAATTTTCTATCATTCATTGCTATGCATCATAAGTTAGGTATTTTCGGCATTTTATTATTATGTATCATCAATTATGTATATTCCATCATGCATTATGTATCATCACCCATGTATTTCTATCACAACTTTATCTCCATGTTTTCTGCATTACAACAATTGTTAGTTTAATTATTTAATGATAAGCAAAACTTATAATATATTAAAATCTGAGGAGAATACGAAGAAATTTTTTTTTGATTTCAAAATTTTTTAGTAAAGTTTTTAGTAAAATATGGAACGATGCATTACTAAATTTACTCATTTACTAAATATTTACATTTTCAGTAAATATCAATTCATTAAATTAAACCATTTGTTGAAGAGCCTTGGTGGTTAAAGGATAGAGCACTCGCCTCTCAATAAAGAGACCCGGGTTCGAATCCCGGCAATGGCCGATTGATACGAATTCCACATCTGGCTAGCACAGGATCGTGAGTTAGAATTCCCTTGCCGTCAAGCAAACCGTAGTAGGTTTTCGCGGTTTTTCACTCCATATAACGCAAAGGCAAGTTAGTTCTATCACAAAAGTCCTCCATGGAGGCAAATTTCTAATAATACTTGATCCTGGAGTTCCCTTGTGTTCTGGATTGGGTTAAAAATAACAAGGTTGAACATCGGTAGTTGAAAACTCATAATTTGGTCTGCTGTTAAACAACTGTTATGAAATGAAAAAAAAAATCTTTTCTTGAGAGTCAGTTGTGACAGTCGCTCATCAACGCGCATCACAAAACTTAATTCAAATATTTTTATTTTTATTCAATTCATATTGTGCACGTACTACTTTAGTAATCATCTAATGTATAAAACTCTTACCTAAAAATGAGTTCATTGTATACATTTTTATGATACATATATATCTAAATAATTTAGCTGTCTAAATTTCAACTATAGCCTGAAATCAGGCTTTAATCCTTGAATAATGTTTTTAAAATACTAGGAAACCAGCAACAAATACTAGGAAACTATTCTTCATGATCATCGCATTTAATTCCGTTACGGCATAAATTATAACCAAAAATATATGTGTGCCTTGGAAAAGCGTGTTTGAAGTAAGCGTAAAACATTTAGTCATGCAATAAATTCATCTCTCTTTCTGTAGAAAAGTTATGCATTCACTTTCAGAGTTTTTTTTATATTGTTCTCAGTTGTAAACTATTGTTTATACCTTCATTCGCATTTTAACTGAATGACTAGTTAAATCCTTGAGTTTTTTCTTCTTCTCTCCATAATATGATTTTTCCTCGCCAAATATGCGAAAAACGATGATAAAGATGATTTTTATTAGTTTATGTTGCTTTTCAAAGTATCAGACATTATATATATATATATATAGCTATTAAATGAATTTTCACCTTTGCGGCACTTTGAATCANTATATATATATATATATATATATATATATATATATATATCGGTGAATGTTGAAAGCAGATAGTCGCTTTGGTAAATGTCCGAAATATATACTAGGTCTAGTTAAGTGCCACTGCCCGGTATACATTTGCTCGTTATACCCAACATCAATGTTTTTTTAAAATGATGTCACTGCCCAGTATGCATTTAACTGGTACTCCGAACACTGAAGTTTTTCCTGATCTATTCGAAGCAGACATTAAAATATCGAAAAATATAATAATATCATGGAATAAATTAATATCAAATCAGATATAACAAATAAAAAATGCGGAAAACACTTGATTCCGCACTTTAACTTTTTTCTCAGTACTTTAGTTGATCTACAGATTTAAGTAAAATGCATTTTTGTGGCTTTCGAGCTTTACAGGTAACCTATATAAATCGGTCAAATAAGACGATTTTTTTTCTTTCATTAAAACTTATGTTCAATAAAAATAGAACTCTAAAATTTGCAATCTTTCAGCAAATGGTATAGGTTACAGTATTTGCTAAATCACAACGAAATCCTAACTCTTTCCAAGGTTTATTCATAATGATGTAGAAAATCTTCAGCTGCTAAACGTGAATTTGATAACAGCTGTAAAGATTCCTGTTTGAGTGTGTATAATAAGGTTTAAGGACATGTTAGAACTTTTGTCACCAAGAAGACGTATGATATCATCATAAAAATACTCTAAAAGATCCCACTTTATAGCATTTATGAAAGCATTATTTTACAAGTTTAAATTTGTTTCGAGTAGCGTCAAATTTCTAAGGAATTTTTTTACACTTTGTTACTTTTCGTTATTATAAATCCGTCACAGTTTATAACCTAATTTTCAATTTATAACCTAATAAAAGAATATTTCTTTTTCTATTTTATCAGAGTAATGAATTAATTAGAATAATGTTTCTGAACCAGAGGTAAGGAAATGGATGGCGCATAACGAATTATTAGTTATTTTCAATTTTAATTAATAAACAAATTTTTATAAATCATAAAATAGTGTAAAGCTGTAAAATTATCGAAGGTTAACAACAACGAACTTTAATTTTAAAGGTAAGAAAATTCTTTTAAATTATGTAAACTGACTTTTGAATTTTCGAAAAATACTTATTAATTTTTTCTGAAATATTGAATTTTCCCCCCACTTTTGCGAAAAGTTTCGTTAACCCGCCCGCAAAGAAAAAAAAAATGTTTTTTTCTAAGCTAGCGTGAGCTAACGATTTCCTATAATATTCATAAGTTGTCGGTAGTGATTTTATATAGTATTTCGTTAAAAATAAAAGAAAAACCTAAATTAGAGGAACTTATTTTCGATAAAAATGAGTAAAAAAAAAAAAAATTGCATAGCAACATAGACCTTCAATTTTTTTCCTCTCTGTGCTGAAGTTTTTCTTTCACAACATTCTTTATGTGCGTTTATAAAACTTTTCTCTTTACGCCTAAACGATGTATAAAAGGAAACTATGCTGACACCTTGATCCCTATGCCACCAACCTCAACCCCACCCCCTGTACAAGCCCCCTACAACATCAACTCAAATCGGTACACACCCATGTCCTTGTCCCGACCGAGAAAAATTTCACCGCCTCCTATATTCGACAGGCTGAGCAGATACGCTTTTTTTTTTATTCCATACATCCCCCTTCCCCCCACGTCATCATGGTAGGCCGTTTTGTTGCGCGAGACGAAGTTCTCACCGACCGCGTAATTAGTTGCCACGCACGCACCGGGAACATTTTCTCCCAACCCCGTCCCCAGTAGGTTATTTTCTACTTTTTTATATTTTCGAACGCTTTTTTTTTTTCGCCATCCCTCGTCCGTCTCGCCTGACAGGCTTCTGTCCAAACCACGTGGTATTGAGTTGGATATATTCGGAGGACCCTATACAAAGAAACCTAATGAAGCGGGCACTCCATTCGATGTACGTCTTGGGCAAGAGGTTCCATTTTTTTTCTTTTTTTATTGTTAATTTTTTGATGTTGGGGTAACGCACCCCGCTGTCGGAAGGGTGCTTCTCATCAGGAAGGGGTGTACCACATATGGAACAATTTTGTGAATGAGTGATTTCAAAACATTAATAATTCCAGTTAAGTGAAAATTGAGAAAAAATATCCGTTAAAATTTGTTTGAAAAATTTTTATACGAAAAATTAACCGAGGCTTTTAAGTTACTAAAGTTTGTTTAAAACTGTTAAAAAAAATTTTCAATTGATTTTTTTTTATTTTAAATTATTTGATGTTAGAGTAACGCACCCGGTGGGGTGCTTCTCATCAGGAAGGAGTGTACCATATATGGAACAATTTCGTGAATGAGTGATTTTAAAACATTAATAATTCTTGGTAAAAATTAGGGGGAGGGGAATCAGTTAAAATTCACTTAAAAAAATTAAAAATGATAAATTTAACGTTGTTTCTAAGTTATTAAAATTTGTTTAAGACAGTCCAAATTAATACAATTTAAATTTGAACAAGATTTTGTTTCAAGTTAGGCCTATTTATGATTAGCGCATTTTATAAAATTGATTTTTAAATATTTTATACTTAAAGCTTTTTTTTTCCTATAAGGTACTATTATAAATAAAATATTTAATGCACAATTTCTATAGATACAATATTGTAGAATACGCCAATTCTGTATAACTTGCAGTACTTAGAGCAAAGTTCAAAAATTTTACCATATAAGGATAAACATATCGTCAAGTATGTCAGTATAATGTTAAGTATGTTAGCTAATAAATATTTACATCTGATGATATTTTTCTAAAAATAAAAGTCCATTTAAAAAATAAGTCATATCTATCTCAAAATTAAGTTATTTATTTAATCTGTATAATAAGCTATGCAAAATTATTAATATTTTATTTTATTTTACACCTTGCTAGAAGAAATTTATTTATTTTATTAAATGTAACTAATGGTTGCTTTATTATTTATTTATTTTTATTTATCATGTAGTTTAGAATTGTATCAAAATGTTTTCAACTAGCGTTTTTGTTAAAGCAGAACTAATTTTATTCATCATAAGAATTGAAATCTTTATAACGTTACAATTAAGCGGTAAATGTTAAATAAAGTTATTTTAACTTCGCTAAACATTATTTTGTTAATTTTGATGTAAAGACACCGAAGTGTTACTTTAATTTTCAATAACGATGATTCAACGCTAACTATGTTAACTTTTTCATCCAACGTTAGCGATGTTAACTTTTTCCTTCAACGTTAAACGATGTTAAACGTTCATTCTACTTTAACGATGTTTTATATATTAACTTTCTTTCAACGTTAATATTTAATAAAATTATTTTACATAACTTTAACATAAAGTTACTTTAACGTAATTTTGTTACCTTTACTGCACCTACTTTAATGTTACTTCCGTTTACTGCAACAACGTTTTTCGAATCATGTCTCGCGGAATTAAATTTTTCATTTGTATTGTCAATTTCTTATCAATTTTCGTAATTATTAAAAAAAATTAGCAAATGCTAATTTTTAAAAATTTGTAATTAAATAAATTATAATCCTCCTTCACTATAAGAAGACGCTAAAAATGAATTTGGGAATAATTAACTTCACTGTCTGTAAATATAAAACTCGAACTATTTAATCGTTAAGACCATTACTTAAATTACCATGTCTAGCTAATTTTATATAATTCCTAATTATCTTTTTTTCCGCATTAGATTTTAAACAGCTATGTAATTTTGCTTGGGGGTTAATCTTTTCTCTTAATAATCCTTATTTCTAATGTTTATTAAAATCAATTAATCAGCTTGTATTACTTTGTCATATTAGCGTTTAAATAATGTATTAAAAACGTCTTTAAACAAAAATAAGGTATGTAAGTAAATAATAAAGTGGAGCCATTCAAGCCGAAAATGCCCGAAACGGCAGAAAACATTTTTATTGGTGGTTTTCTAGCACTTTCACTTTCCGCTCTGTCAAACAAAAATATGAAAATCCCCGGATATTAACGCTCCCCCCCCCTTCCAAACTCTCATCAAAATAAATACAAACGATAGGAGGCGAGGTGTAGTGGCAACATTAAAAAGATTGCAAAAATCTTTCTATTTTTACACGGGCGATTAGCTTCTTGTTTAATGATCATGGCGAGTTAAAAGCCACAGTTGATAATTAGTGGTAAGAGCCCTTTCTCAAAGCGCTTTTTATCGAATTACACTTAAATAAGCGCTTCCGTCTTAATGAAGGGTTAAATTAAGAAGGGAGTAAAAAAATTGTGACGTTGGGGGGGAGGGAGAGGGGGGGGTTGGGTGACACAAAGGGCGGACCGAATGTTGACTCTGTCTTGTTTTTCGGGTTCCGACAATATGACACCTTACTGCGCAAATAATTCTCTGCTCATTACTAAGCGACCGCCGCTTAAGCGATTCTTTCAGCTCGCGTTATTTGCAGAAGAGAAGGGAACTTCCAAAAAATGCGCCACCGCCGTTTCTCCCAGAAGGCGTGGCGGCCGAGTACCACCGCATTTTGAGTGACGGCTGTCAATTTTGATGACGTCACAGACGTGTACGCCCAGCGCCGAGAGCGCCGCCGATTGGCTTCCACCGCTTGTAGGTACCACGTGGGTTTAGGCAAAGTGAGAGGGTGCGGGCAAAGCTTTGAGGACAGTCATGTTTGTTGATAGGGCCGATCGGTGAGTGCGTTGCTGTGTGTTTGCCTGGCTATACCTCGTTTTTGTGCGGCGCGGGGGGCAGAAACCCCGAAGAACACGGTGGACTGGAACGCCGAATGTCATGTCGCCCGTTGGATACTCCTGAGATGGCGACGCCGTGGTATTGATTTGGCGGTGAACCTTGGCGACCATGTATCCGAACCGACACCCGGTGAGTTAACCCTAAAACCTTCGCCCTAATAGAGCCTCTTAATTGTTCTCGCCTCTCCGCTTCGCCTAATGAATTTCACTCATTACTTGGCTCCGCTTAAAAGATCGCTATTCGCCGATCATTTCCGAACTACTTTTATATTTTTACGTTCGGGCTCTTAATTTTTTAATCGAATCTTCGTGGTTAATTCCATGCTTCTGCTTTAGGAGCAAATTTAAGTTAATTAGAACTTTTTTTTAACTTGTTATTTAATTTTCGCACATCGTAGATGTTTTAAGTCGAAATGCAAATGTGCTTGTTTAAGAGTCGTTGCCAATATTTTTTTTTCTTCCTTTGGGTAATTGTTCGACAAAACCAGTTAGGATGTTTGAAGTTTCTATTATTTATGTTTTGTTCTTTTAGCCCAGGTTTATTTGGACAAAGGAGTTTTTAATGTGCCTTAAGAATTAAGCAAAAAGTTTTCTGTTTTGCTTAATTACTTAAATTGTACGTTTGTAAGTTGGGTATTGATTTCTAAGTGATATTTAGGCTAATTATTGCTGGGTTTTTTTCTGTGAATTTGTGCTTTCCAATTACAGTTTAATAGTTCAGTAAATCAGCAATTTCTTTACGTTTTAATTTCTTAGAAAGAAATAATGATTTGCTTGAAACGTCACTCTTTAAAAAGTTTAAGAAAACATAAAATTTAACTCTGATTTTTCTTTTACCCCCTAGTTATTTAAAATCAACTTATAAGTTGCAGGAAAAAAATATTTTTTAATAATTATAATTATTCATTCCTTATAGTTTTTAAGTGCTCAATATTGCTAATAAAATTTGTTTTGTTAACCAAGTATTACAACTGCAACTTTAAACATCTTAAGCATTGACAAAGACTGTCACGATATTACTTGTAAACTATTATGTTTAAAAACTTTTATCTAAAATTTTGTCTATTTTTGAGAACAGATAATTTGCATTTAAAAAGTTTTGTCACGAAGTGTACGTATAAATTTTCTAAAAAAAACTAGCTTTAAGTATATTACAAAATATATACTGCTAATAATTAATTTTTTTACGTGTTTTCATACTTTAATTTGTATTGTGCAAATCGAAAATTGTAGAAATACACTAATAAGTTAATTTTTTGTGATGAAATGAAATTTTTTTAAATTTTTTGCATCTGTGTTTGTTGCTCGTATTAGTTCTAGCAGAGTTGATATTAAAAACAACATAAAAATGATCTATTTTATAGCTTTAGCTACATAAATAAACTTAAATAATTTATTACAACATGTATTGACGAAAATTCATTCAAACATGTTGACATGTAAGTAAAAATTGTGTATCATACTTAAATAATTTATTACAACATGCATTAACGAAAATTCATTCAAACATGTTGACATGTAAGTGAAAATTGTGTATCATACTTAAATAATTTATTACAAGATGCATTAACGAAAATTCATTCCATCATGTTGACATGTAAGTGAAAATTGTATATCATACTTAGATAATTTACTACAACATGCATTAACGAAAATTCATTCAAACATGTTGACATGTAAGTGAAAATAGTGTATCATACTTAAATAATTTATAACAACATGTATTAACGAAAATCCATTCAAACATGTTGACATGTAAGTGAAAATTGCGTATCATAATCACAATTCCTCTTTTTAAATGACTTAAAATCGAAGTTATTTGACAGAAAAAATATTCAGTGTTAAATATTTAAAAAAAATGGAGTACATTTTTTATCACAGCTCTGGAACGAATATTTAAAGAACTTTTTTAGGCTTAATTTTTAAATTTTTAACAACTGTAAGTTTGGAATATTTTTTAAATACCAATCCTATCCTATCCCTATGCACAAAAGTTACAGTTAAAGCTTGGACACTTTTTGGAAAGTTTAACCAGCGAGGGAATTATATTAGAAATTTGTTCTAAAAATCTTTTGTAAATCTTTTTCTAAAAACAAGTTTTTAAAATTTATATTACATAAATTTTTGTTGTTGTTGTATGGTTAATTATTTTTTTAACGGCACATTCAGTGAGCACATTTCCTCACTGAATTATAAACTATAAATGTAATTAAATAAATAAATGTGGTCGAAAAGTCAAATATTTAAAGTGAATTTTTTATGAACAATAAAATAGTAATATGATAAAATTAAATTGTTAAACATTAAGTCCCTCAAAAAAACAATATAGTTATTGTGAATAGTTCAGTTACATGAATATGAATAGTTCGATTATATGAAGTTATGTGAATAGTTAGCTATCAATAAAAACAA
Organism: Parasteatoda tepidariorum; assembly: GCF_043381705.1. Lineage (NCBI taxonomy): Eukaryota > Metazoa > Arthropoda > Arachnida > Araneae > Theridiidae > Parasteatoda > Parasteatoda tepidariorum. The sequence continues at coordinate 12,083,419 of NC_092210.1, forward strand.
ATTATAATTCCCTGAAGAATTTCTCATGATAAAATCAAAAATGACGCTTTTATTTCTAAACAAATAGACTAATGTATTATAATTAAAGTGTAACCTTAAAATCAGTTTCCGTTTTAGTCATAAAATAAAGTGCGGAAAGTATCGTTTTGGTGTGGATAATATGTTACGACTGTTGCTAAGTTTTCAATAGAAATATTAAGTGAAATGTCTTTGTTAATGTCGTGATAAAAAAACAAAACAAATTGAACAATTTAAAACAATAAAAAAAAATAGCAACAAAAAACGAAAAAATTAAATTGTTCGTTTTGTTTTTAGATTTATCATGATATCTATATATGATTATATGTTTTGATATTTCGATGTTATTAGATTTCGTAAATTAGTTAATAATATACATTATGATTAATAAGCTTATCGTTTTTAATTATTAATGGTATCGTTTTTATTGTTTATACTTATAGCCAAGTTATCTATTTTAAACTTGTTAATCAGAGTAACATGTTCAACTTTTGACAGATTTAGTGTGAAGATAATAGTTAATTTAATTTATATATATTGTTTGATATAATATGAAGCATTGATAGAAATCAATGCTTCATATTATTTATATTAATCACTAAATCACCTGCTTTAAACATGTTAATCAGAGTAACATGCTAAATTAATTATTAAATTAGCTTGTCAGCATAAAGATTAAGAAATGCATTTATTTTCTTACTACTACTTTATATTATTTTTGTTAATCACTAAATCACTTGTTTTTAACATGTTAATCATCTAAACATAAAACTTTTGACCAAATTAGTTTATAGTTAACATGAGGATTATAAATTTGTATTCTTATTATTAATATTTCATATAAATTATACTGATCAACAAATAACCTGCTTTGAACATGTCGTAATAAATAAAATGATGGAAAACATTTTTATTATCAATATTTTATATTATTTATACTAATCACCGAATAAAAACATCTTTTTCAGTGAAATGTGGGAAATTTATGATCAAGATATAATATAGTCAGCATGAAAAGCATTGTTTATAAATAGGATTAAAAATTGTTTATACATTTTTATTAGTTCATATTATATTTATTGATTATCAGTTTTAAACATGTTAAACAGCGAAACACGTCAAACTTTTGACTAAATCAGTTTTCAGGCATAATGATTAAGAAATATAATTCTTTTTATTCATTGTTCATATTATTTGTTTCAAATGATAGGAATGCATCAAAATTTTACAATTCAATCAACTTAAATAAAAAGAAATGGCTTTTAAAATCGCTAACTTGCATAAAATAAAAAACAAGAATTTGATATCATTTCCATACATTTACAACATTTAAAATTGCTTAATATTAACATTTTACTAATTTAATTATACTCATACATTTTATTTTTCAATATTTTTTTTTTCAATTGCAAACTTTATAACTAATTTAATTTAAACTATTAAATCGATTATTGACAATGCTGTTGTTAAAATAATTCTAAAATACTATTATTATTTTTTTTTATCAAATGATGTATGATTCATAAACAATGAAAGATGATTAATATGAATTGAATACGTGAGTCATTCAATTCATATGTCAATTAAATATGTCATTCATATGTATCAAATGTTGGATTCATATGAAATTAAAAAAAAATTTATTGGATATTTCTGCATATTTTTGAATTCAGTTCTATGAGAAACATAGATATAAATTACTTGATAGCATTTTTAAAATCATTCCAAGACGCTAAATTAATTCCATCCGTAAAAAGTCCCTTCTATGTTAGCTCATGAATCATTTTAATACTTTGTATTATTGAATTAAAAACTAATAAATAAATATTTTTACCTCAATACTATATGATATGTTGTATCAATCAATGAGAAAAAAGGATGATTAAAACTACCAGAATATGGTAAAATTTAAGTATGTTTCTGGCTCTACGGTAACACCAAAAAAGCACCGTATTTTTTGTTGAACGCTTTGGTAATGACTTTGGTAAAATTAACAATAAAATATTGTTTTATAATATATGTTAAAATTATGTAAATGTTGTAAAGTTTGTTAGTTTTTTCCTGATAGCTTTGAGCATAGCATAAAAATCATTTATTAGGTTAAATTTACTTTTCAGTTTTGTATTCTTTTTATACGTGTGTTAATAAGAATCATAATTTTGAAAATCAGAATTTTCATTAAACCGTTACCATATGAACGGAAAAATTACCAAATTAATGGTTTAAATATCTTATATTTTTGTTTTATTAACCAGAATTATGTTTTGTCATAACAGAAATGTCTTTACCGTACAGTACGGTAATTTTACCAGAATTTTTTTTTCTTCCGTGATAATTTATCAGTTTGAAAAAGAAGTAACTGCTTTTTTTTTAAAAATCGTTACTAGTTGTTTACATTACAATAGAAAATGTTTGAATTCATAGTTAAATGTATTATTGTTTATTGTATGATTGGGACACAATGAAAAGTTATGCAAACGAAAAAATTAAGTACTAATTTAAAACATTTAAAACAGCTGAAGTCAAACCTAAAAAACATTCATCGAAGATATATCGTTGAATAATGTTATGTTATTATTATAATTATGAAAATTTTATTGGAATAACTATGAAAATGTTTATTGGAATAATTTTTGAAGCATTTAAAAATGTTTGTTTGTAGTAATTTGAACATTTGACATTGATTGTTCCTGCATTTAACTGTTGAGTGGTTTTATTTTCTTAAAGTAATGAAAATTCATATTTATAAATTAAAGCTGAAACAGACAGTTTTTTAAATATTTATTTGTGAGAAATCTTTTTATTTAGATTCACGATTTACAAAATATTTAAGAAAGTTTTTATTTTATTTTAATGCAATGATATGATTTTAAATTAAACTTTAAACAAAGAACTTTCTAAATATTTTATTTCTGAAATTTTTTTTTAATAAGCAAATTATATTATTTTCTAAGTCGCATTAAGCTGTTTTACATTTAATATATAATTCGCTAAATATATAAATTAGCCTTTTTTAAGAATATGCGTAGATTGAATTTTTTTTTTCACTTTAAATTATTATTATTAATGCTAATCACTAAAAGAATTTTTGTCTGTATGTACTTCATAAGATAAATTATTTCTCTGTACAAAAACTAATATTAATGCTGGTTTAAAAATATTTATAGCGCTGCGTAGTCGTGAATCTAAATTGAAGCAAACAATTTTCTAAATATTTCACTTGTGAGAAATCATAATTCAAATCTATATCTCGTATACTTATCTCTTCTATTTTTTCTTCCTTAAATGCAGTTGTATAATCATTATTCATTCGTGCAAGCGTGTATTTTATCAAGTTTTGTGGGAAAAACAGGTTACGGTAGGCCGCTTATTCTAGGAAACGTGTTTTAGTTTTTTATGTTTATTCTTTTTAATTTTTTAGACGAAAATGAGAAACATCTGATGCATGAAACGTTTAACATGTGTTACGAAATTCCGTTCGTGAATTCGAGACAAAACACATCCGATTTGTTCGGTTATTTATCTAATATTTTTAGCCGCCATTTTGTTCGGCGTGACGGACAAAAATTATGAATTGAATTGCTTTTCGTCTCATTGTTCGCAAGATCACGTAAAGTGTTGATTGTTTGTTTTAAAATCAATAAACGTTCGAAAAAGAATAGCTGCTCACGGATTTTATATTCTATTCATGAATATTATTGTTGTATGTGTCATATTAATAAAAGTATTATCGTTTTATCTTAAATCTTTTTTTTATTCTTTTTTCTTTTTAAATTAAATTAAGCTCAGGGAAATATTTGTCTATTATAGGGTTGTTCGTTCTATTTTTTTTTTATTTAAGTTATAAGTGAATTAATATATTTTTTTTAATTTCCCTTTTTTACATAAAATCTAGTACAGAGGTAAAATGCTTTCGATTTAAAGTACTTATTAATTTCTTGTCAAGCGAACTAAAACATGTGCAATAATTATGCTGTGATAATTATTTTTATTCACTTTTAACTCAATTAAATAACTTTAAAAATTTTTAAAGTACTTTTTTAAAACAGATTCAACTTACCACAAATTCAGGTACTAAGTATTTTAAACTGCTGATAATTTATTAATGACCGAAAAAAAGAATATCAACAGAAATAAAAATTATTATCTTTCAGCTGTTTTTTGAATTTAAAGTTGATAAATTACTTCATAACACAAATTATTTTGCAAATTTCTCAATTGATATAGTTTTTAAATAGATTCAAATAATAAATACTTTTAGCGATGATTATTTTTTAATGACAAGTCAAAAATTATCATTTAGAGCTATCAACCAATATAAAAATTATAAAATATAGTACATAGTAACGAAGTAGTGTAAAAGAACATTCTTTGTGAAGTAAAACACTAAAATAAATTTAAAAGTCATGTAGGGAGTAGTATAATATAGTTAGTACCACTTCCGTTGTTGATTGAACACTATTTTTTTTTTATTTTTAATGTAAGATTATTTTAATACAAAGGGCCATTTTAAAAACACTATTTTTTTTTGAAAATTAACTCACACTATTGTTTAATCCTATTAGTAACAGAAGATTCTTAAATTGCAGAGTGTGAACTTTTAAACTGGAGAGTAAATGAAATAGTGGGTCAGTCAAATAGTGTTCAATATCTAAACTACTTCACAGTTTTTACCCTGTGCTTTTTTTTTTATATCTTACATCTTTTTTTATTGTAGTATTCTGATGTTTTATGTAGATAGTTAATTCCGTTTTTCTTTCTTTGTTAATTCACTCTGCGGTGTTGGCGCAATTTCAACTCGAGAATTCGCAGTTTTCCTGTGATGACAGCATTGAAGAAAAATTGGCATGTTTTCAGCTGCAGCTTGGATAGATAACGAAGCAAACGTTAGGTTTTATTTGACTTGGATGTTAGTTTTAACTTTATAATGACACATTTCCAACTTGATAAACAATATGTAAATAATTCTAGATTCGAATGTGATTTCAGTAGTTCGTTGTGTATTTACACTTTAACTATGGTGTAATTAAGTATTAACTTGTTATTACTAACTTATTATTGTAATTTGCCGTTATTAACTTTTACGTCTTAGCCTTAAGTATGGTTCTTGAGTGTTATTTTTTTCCTTTATTTTTCTTTTTAATTTATCTTAAAGTTGTTATTGCTGTTATTTCTTTTTACTATGTATTTCGTAAAATCCAAAATGTTTCCTTTTGAGAGATTTTTAATTGAAAACGATTAAAAGATCAGAATGATCAAAATTATGTCAGTTGCAAATGTAATGTTTTTTTTTACTCAGAATGTTTTTTTTTCCGTACTTCTTATTTTACAAAATAGAGATAATGTCTTATTTGCTTTTTCATTTGAAAATAAAAAAACTTCAGGAAAATATTTGAGATTTGCATAACCTGAATTTCAGGCATAACTTATACTGAAACTCAGGCAAGACTACAGTGTAAAAAATTTGGTGTTGAAATATATTTTTAAGTACAGAACTGTAATTATCATGCAAAAGATAACAATTGATTGGAAGAATTATAGCGAACATAATTATTTCTAAAATTGTGCTTGTTTTTTAAATGACATGTTTTTGCAATTTGATTGTTTTTTAATGAAGCCATTAGGTTGATTTTAATGCGCAATAAACAGAAAAATAAAAAATGAAAATATGTAAATAAATAAAACTATAATAGTGAAGTAGTAAAGAAAAGTGTAGCTACATACACTGTAAAAAAATTAATTTTATTTTAACTCCAATTTCTTTTTTATAGTGTAGGTGACTATCTTCAAGTAAAAATAAGTGTTTTAGAGGTGTGAACTGTACTCCACTCAACTATACGTTTCTAAAGCGTGTCTTAGCAACTATAAATAAACATATCAAAAATTTATTACTAATGATCTAGAAATTTTACATATAGGTTGAAATTCCCTTTATACACCGTTTTGCAATGGTTTGTAAAATATTTTGAATGTCGTGATATTGTTAATTTTTGTTTTTAAAACGCAATTTAATATGATACTGCCTAACTACCTATGGGTAAAAATATAAAGCTAAAAATTAAAAAAAAAAAAAAAAGAAATTAGTGATGATCTACTACACTGTAAGAAAAAAAAAATTCCAGTGAGTTACTTTGACTGCATCATCCGTAAAATATTTTTCACTGTAAAATATTATACCGTAATTTTTACAGCCATATTTATTTAATTAGAGTTATTTAGTATTTTACGGTAATTATTGCTGTAAAAGTTACAGTATATCAGATGTTTCCGTAACATGTTGCGGTAAAAAGTGCCGGTATCCACATTCTCTTCTACGTTTGTAAAACGTATCTCCTCAGCAATGCAAATAGTACATCAAAGTCTGATGTGAATGATCTAGAAACTTAGCAAACGTATTAAAAACATAATTATGTATCGCTAAAATAACAGTAGAAATTACCTTTCACTGAGATACAAAAGCTTAACATTTCTCATAGTTGTATTTACCTTTCGATAAAATTGCATAGATTTACAACTTGTTTTTAAAATTACAAAATTATTCCTCCGTGTGTAAAAAATGCTATTAAAAGTAAACAAATTCTACACATTTGTTTTAAAATTATTTTTATCTTTGATTTCGATCATTTGTCATTTTAAGTTTGGTGTCAAATCAAGTTTAATAACGAGTTTGAAACAACGATCAGTATAAAAAATACCATTAATCTGATTGTTCTGTTGGCGATTTTTCAGTATCGTATCAAACTTCTCGGAGTGAGAAAAAGGAGAATTACATTCATCGTTCAGGATTACGAAACAAGCAATTACAGCTTGGATCGAAAAACAAGCACTTATCGCCAATCAACATAAAAGGACACCCAAAAACTCGGCGAGAGACTAGAGAATGCTAAAACAGATAATTGCCGTTGTCTCTTACAGTAATACGAGATGAGCGAAGTTCCTAATCGACTTTCGATAAATGGGGATATACGAGTAGAAGCTTCTTAACTGCTTGTAGTCTCTATACTTAGATCAATATATTTATCACAAATCAATCATCCAGCTCTCGAAAATGACTGTTTTGTTATGACACCGACAAAAAATAATTCTATCAGTGTAATTCTTTTCCAATCCTATCTTTGTTTGGAGAGAATATTTTTTAATGTTGTTTTTATCAGTGTGATTTAAAAGCTGTTAGAAAAAAAGTGTTTTTGTCATCTGGTGCAAAAATAGATTGAACATTAATAATCTCTAGGTTGTAAACTGTAATAAATAAGTATAATTATGTTTAAAGACAATAGTGTTGTGTTATTTTTAAAAAAAATATTATTAAATCAGGTAAATTCCAATATTATTTTGTTGTAAGTCATTGCTGTTATATCAGTTATAAGGCACTGTTTCATTAGTTCTGAGTCATTACTGCTAGATTAGTCTTCAAATCACTTTTGTTATATAAGTCATAATGCAATCAGTTCAAAGCTATTACTGCTAGATTATTCAAGTTAATACTATTATATCAGTAGAAATTCATTATTGTTATATCCGTAATAAACCTAAACAGTTATAGCGACTGAAGATCAATTAGTAAAGTTAGATTTAAAACTAATAATTTTGTGTCATTTTTAAGCAATATCGTTAAGTCCGGTAAATTTCAATATTGTTGTTTAGTTATAAGTCATTTATAATACATCATTCTTAAGCTAATGCTGTTTTAACAATACAAAGTCATTATTGCGAGATTAGCCCTCTAGTTAATACTGCTATATCAGTTGAAATTCATTATTGTTATAACAGTTATAAACCAAACTGTTTTATTATTTACTGTTATTGTTTTATTATTAACTGTTTTATTGTTTACAGTCATTGCTGTTACATCAGTTATCAGCCCATATTGAGTAAAATAAATGATGATTCAAATAAAGATGGCTACAATTTGATTTCCTCATGGTGGTTTAATTAAATATTTTTAACTATTTATACTGAAATATTATTTTAATGATTTTGTTATAACTATTATTGTCTCTTAATGAAATTTAAGATAAGCGAAGCTTCTAATCGCCTTCCGATACATAGGAATATAGGAGCTTCTCAACTTCACGTAGTCTCTAAACTAAAATGAATATGTTTATCACAAATCAATCATCCAATATTGTTTTTATCAGTTTAATTTTGAAAGCTATTGGTAAAAAGATGTTTTCGTCATCTGGCGAAAAAGTAGATTTAAAAACTTTAAATCGTTATAACAGTTATAAAAAATAATTTGATCTGTTTAATTAATTTTATTCCTATATTTTTTGAGGGATTTTTTTTATTATTTTTTATTATTATTACATCTGCTAGCAAAAAAGTAGTTTTTTTCTTCAAGCAAATTTTATTATTAATTTTATTTAAATTATTTAAAAATTTAAAATTAATTTCAAATTTAAAAATTAAAATTTTACTTTAATTAAAATTTTAATCTGTTGGTTGAGATTATTAGAAACTACAATTAAAAAATAAAGTAGTACATTTAGATTTAAAACTAATAGTTTTGTTGTCATTTTTAAGCAATACTGTTATATCAGTTTTAAGACAATACTGTTTTATCAGTTCAAAGTCATAACTGCGAGATTAGTCATCCAGTCAATACTGTTATATCAGTTGGAATTCATTATTGTTATAACAGTTATAAACCCAAACTGTTATATTATTTATAAATCTATTATATCAGTTATCAGTCTGTATTGAATTAACTGCAATTAAGTTTCCACATGGTGGTTTAATTAAATGTTTTTTATCATTTGCATTGAAATATTTCTTTAATGAATTTATTATAATTATCGTCTCTTACTGTAACATATGATGAGCAAAGTTTCTAATCGATATTCGATATATGAGGTTAGAGAAGCTTCTTAACTGTTTGTAGTCTGTATTCCAAGATGAATATATTTTTCACAAATCAATCGTCCAGCTCCCGAAAATGACTGTTTTGTTATGACACAGACAAAAAATAATTCTATCGATAAAATTCTTTTCCAAACATATCTTTGTTTGAAGAGAATTGTTTTTATATTGTTTTTATCAGTGAGATTTTGAAAATTGTTAATAAAAAAGTGTTTTCGCCATCTAGCAAAAAAATGGATTTAAAATTTTAAACCGTTATTTGTAGGCTGAGATTATTAAAAACTGCTATTGAAAATAGATGAGTTTAGTTAGATTTAAAGCTAATAGCATTGTGTCATTAAGCAGTACTGTTATATCAGTTGAAATTCATTATTGTTGTATCAGTAATAAACTCAAACTGTTATATCGTTTATAAGTCCAAGATGTTACATCAGTAATCAGTTTAGATTGAATAAAATAAATGATGACTCAAGCAAATAAGTAAAGTTAGATTTGAGGCTTATAGTATTGTGTCATTATTAATCAATACTGTTAAATCAGGAAAATTCCAATATTGTTTGTTTAGTTATAACACATTTCTGTTATATCAATGTAATACTGTTTTATCGGTTCAAAGTCATTACTACTAGATTATTCTTTAAGTCAATAGTGTTATATCAGTTGAAATTCATTACTGTTATATAAATAATTAACCCAAACTGTTATGCTTGTCAGGTAAGTCTATATTGAATGAAAAATTCTGTGATTCAAACAAAGATGGCTGCAATTTGATTTCCACATGATGGTTTAATTAAATGTTCTTAAGTATTTGTGCTGAAATATTTTTTCAATGATTTTATTACAATTGTTATTGCTGTAACACAAGATGAGCGAAATTTTTAATCGTCTTTCGATAAATGATTAAATTCTGATATAGAATCTACTTGAATGCTTGTAGTCTCTATACTTGGATTAATATATTTATTACAAATCAATCGTCTAGGTCACGAAATAGACGGATTCGTTATGACGTTATCATACAAAATAATTCTATCAATATAATTCTTTTCCAATCCTATTTTTCTTTGTTCAGTTAAAAATCAATATTTTTATTTCAGTTATAAGCTGTTTCTGTTAAGGGCCATTATTCAGTCGAAAACCATTATTGTTTTATTACTTAGAGGTCATCATTGTTGGATTAGTTATAAGCCAAATCTGTTATAACGTTTATAAATCAATACTGTTATATGAGCATAATCAATGTTGAATAAAAAAAATAATGAAATTAATTGATGACCGTAAAAAACAATAGATGAAAATTTTTTTCTACACTGTGTTTTTGACAATTTCATATAATTTTTTTTCCTTCAATTTAAGACATTCATTGTTTCTGTATTTTAAGTCTTTAGTCCTATATCAGTATTATTTGTCAAAAAAATAATTTGATTTGTTTAATTAATTTTACTCCTATATTTTTTGAGGGATTTTTTTTTATTATTATTTTTATTATTATTACACCTGCTAGCAAAAAAGTAGTTTTTTTCTTCAAGCAAATTTTATTTAAAAATTAAAAATTTACTTTAATTAAAATTTTAATTTTAAAATTGAAAATTAACAGTATTAAAAATTAAAATTTAAAATCGTTATCCGGAGGATCAAATTATAACAAACAGTGATTGAAAATAAATAACTATAGCTATGCTTAAAAATAATACTGTTTTCCATTTTTAAGTCAGTACTGTTATATGTCTTGAAAGCCAATATTGTTATTTCAATTATAAATCATTTCTCTGTTCTATCTGTCATAAGCCAATTCGGTTTTATTATTTAGAAGTTATTACTTTATGATCAGTCTTAAGTCAATGCCGTTATATTAGTTATAAGCTGAATTATAATATCACTGTCAAATCAGTCCTAAGCCAAAAGTGTTATATCGTTTATAAGTCAATACTGTTATAACAGTTAAGTCAATGTTGATGATATTGAATAAATATTGATGGTTAAAAGTTGTTTCCAGGTGGTGGTTTAAATACATGTTTTTGGCAATTTGAAACTCTTTATTATTCAATTATTTTAATCAATCTCAATAAATATTCAATTATCACAATCAATTACTGTGTTAAAATATTACAAGCAAATGCTTCTATGATTTTCTTTCAAATGCATAGTTCATCTTTATATTGTGAATTTATCAAGCATTTGCTATTTTACCAATATAACATTAATTCGAAAGTTTAAATATTTTGCCTGATTGCATTATTATTCTTTATTACTAAATTTGAAACAAAATGAGGAAATTATAAATTATATTATTATTGAAAAAAATTATAAATTTATAAAAAACAAAGGCGCATTTTTTCAATAATAATAATAATAAAACCTTTTAAAAAATATGTCTATTCATTATTATATTATTCATTTGAATACATGACAAATAAGTGGATCATTTGTTTTAACAATGTTTTATAGTAGTCACTAATATTACCTATACACTAAATATTTCTGTTGTAACAGTCAAAACCAATGCGAGTTATAAGCAAATACTTTTACATCATTTATAAATTAATATGGTTCAAATCAGTCAAAAATTAATCCTGTTTTATCAGTTATAAGTCATTTTTGTTATATCTGTTAAAAGCAATTATTTCTTTTATATGTGTTATGAACTAATATTGTTATATGAGTTATAAATCCAGCAAAAAATGACTTACATGAACAGTTAGTTATAAGTTATTTATAAGTTAGTCAAAAGTCAAAGTTTCTGATAGACCATAATTCAAAAAACTCTCTTTTTATCAATTCCTGCTATTAGTTCACACTCTCCCTATATCTTGTTCAAATTTTCAATCGTTAATAAAATGCTTTTTATTTATATAAGAGAAGAAAAAACATGCAATTATTTAATAAAAAGTAACTAAAATAAAATTTTACTTTGTTTACATAAGTAGGAATTGACTTTTTTTTTAATATTACTGGTTAATATTGAAAATTAATAACTTAAAAATCATGCGACCTCTGTTTCATTAATCAAAATTAAAAGTTTCAGTTGCTACCTTTTAAAATCATAAATAATTCGGGGGGAAATTTCTCTTGCGATGCAATATAGGAAAAGATAAATCTGTTACTGTTCACGAAGCGAGTCTCGCTTAATTCCCACGTAAGCAGGTTGTAAAACATAAATTGTACTAGCGAAGGCGCATGTTTCCCATTTACCATCACTTCACTTAGATAGCAGCCAAGTATTGGCGGATACCATAAATAAAAAAATTGCCTATAAAAGTAGTCCTTTTTGGGAAAATGTGGTAGAACTTAACGCTTTACGCTCCGTTACTTTCATGTAACTGCAATAATAGGTGAGGTGTGATTGGTAGAGCTGGACGAATACTGAATACTCAACCGAATTTACCACAATTATTTTATTTTTTATTTTTTGGCCTTTATATTGTGCGTGTGGAAGCCTTTTTTTTATGTGATAAATCTTTTTTTTTTATCGAATAAGTGATTTTTTTATTTCTTATTATCGAATAACTGTGTTTTTGTATTTTTTGTTTTGTTTTTTTTTTGTTTTTTTTTTGTATTTTTTAAGAAGGCTTATACACAATTTCAAAACAATTTTAAAAATTCATACGGTGTTTAGAATTTTAGTATATGTTGTACCATTTATTGAGTTATTTATCGTTCATTCAGAAATCTCTGTCGGGACTTTTTTTTAAAAAAGTAATGAAATTAATATTTTTTTTAAAAACAGTTTTGTTAGAGCTGGGCGAATCTTGAATACTCAACCGAATTTACCACAATTTTCTTCTTCATTTTTGGTCTTTATATTGTGCGTGCTGAACCTTTTTTTAAATGTAATAAATGTTATTTTTTTATCTAATAAATGTTTATTTAATACAATAAATGTTCTTTTTATATTTTTTTTATAGAATAATGGTATATCAAATGGTATTTTTAAATTTTTTAGGAAGGTTTATACGCAATTTTAAAACAATTTTGAAAATACATACGATGTATGGAATTTTAATATATGTTGTACCATTTATTGAGAATACTAAATTCATTCAGAAATCTTCGGCGGGACATTTTAAAAAAAGTAATAAAATTAATATTTTTTTAAAAAGTGTTGTTAAAACTAGACGAATCCTAAATACTCAACCGAATTTACTACAATTTTTTCTTCATTTTAGGCCTTTATATTGTGCGTGTCGAAGCTTTTTTTTAATCTGACAAATGTTTTTTTTTATCAAATGAATGTTTTTTTTATTCTAATAAATGTGTTATGGATTTTTTTTAGGAAGATACACAATTACACACAACACTTATACACAATTTTAAAACAATTTTAAAAATGCACACGATGTTTAGAATTTTAATATATGTTGTACCGTTTATTGAGTATACTGAATTCATTCAGAAATCTTCGGCGGGACATTGTTTAAAAAATGTTGTTTTTAATTTTTGATACACGGAAAATGTGATAATGGAATTATTATCATATTACACTGCGAAAAAACTCTGGTAAAATTACCTACTGTATGGTAATCAAATTTCTGGTTAAAAAAAGAACTTTGTGCATAAAACTGTTCTATCTAACAAAAGCATTTTGTGTAAAAACAGAAGTCTTGTGTAAAAAAGCGTTTTGAGTAAAAAAGTCTCAGGTAAAATAGCGTTTTGTATAAAAAGGTTGTCTTACGTAAAAAAAAGTTTTCTTTAAAAAATAGTTTTGTGTCAAAAAATTAGTTTTGAGTTGAAATAGTAGTCTTGTGTAAAAAAGCGTTTGTGAAAAGAGTAGTCTTGTGCAAAAAAGCTTTGCGTAAAAGAGCGTTTCTGAAAAAAAAAATTTTCAGCAAATTACAGTTTTTTGAATACGAGAGTTTTATGTAACAAAAGTGTTTGTGTTAGGGGAAAAAGTTGTGTTGGAGTTAGGTTTAGTAAAATTTTTTCTTTTTTGTTGGGAAAATGTTTTGCGTAAAAAGCTTTCCACGTAAAAAAAGGTTTTATGTATAAAACCAATTCTAAAAAAAACTAAATTTGCAGAGATTATTATAATTTTTATTGTATAAGAGTTTTTCTATTGCATTTTGTAAGTTACATTATTATTTGCATGAAAGCATTTCATTACCAGAGCTATTTTTTGTGTAAATACGTATTCAAATGACTTAAATTGAGCGAATTTTGGGTAACAAATTTTTAAAAAAAAAACAATAATTTTTTAAATTTTTCAAAATTTTAATAGATTTGTCATATTTTTAGCTCATATCTTTTGACCAAAAACGTAATTTTCTAAAATCTTCAACTTTTTTAAGAGTTAAAATTATACTTACTTTTCAAAATAAAATTCATCAATTATTGAGAATTTTTTATATTTAAAATCTCTCTTAATATAAGTAAATAGATAAAAAAAAAACTACATTTGGCATCATTTTTAGCTAATTTTTTTTTTTTATTGAAAACTCAATTCCCCAAAATCTTAATTTACATTTCGAAATTAAAATTAGATTTATCAATTATTGACAGTTTTTTATATTAAAAATTTCTCTAACATACATAAATCGATAGAAAAGGCCCTATTCTAGAAGAAATAGTTCATGAAATCATTCTTTAAATCTACAGAACATTAGGTTAAGAGTTAAATGCATTTTCCATCGCTTCTAAATCTTCTTTCTAGAAAAAAGAATAAGTGAACGCGTGTGGGAAAAGAAAATACAAGATTTTACAAAACATGTTCTATTGTTGATAAGAAGAAGTAGATCTGGAAGTATTCGTTTCTTTTGTGTATAAAAGCATCTTTTGCTCAAAGAAAAGATTTTAAAAGTCACTGAGTGTCTCACGCTCCACTGCATCTTATGGTTCTTGCCCAATCACGTCACAAGAGTGATGAAAAATTCATGCGCAGGAGCGATGGGACACAGGGGAAGTTCTTTCTTTTTCTTATTCTTTTATATACATATATCTATGCTGATAACAGCTTAAATGGAAATATCAAACTATAAACGTTTTTTACTTATATTTGTGAGAATATCAGTTGAATCTCGCAGATCTGATCGTTTTTTGATATTATTTTTAAATTTCAAAAGCTGTCAAATCTAGTAGATGAATGGTTTTTCATTGCATTGCATTTATAAAAATATCATTGTTATTGATTGTTTATTTGAAAAGAATGGTTGATAAGAGTAGAAGATAATAAAAAAGGATTGGAAGATAATACAAAAAAAAGAATAGAAGATAGTTTATAATAAAAAAAAAACTGGATTTATAGGCAGATTAAAAAAAAAAAAAAAAAAAATAAAAAATAAAAAAAAAATTTTTTTTGTTACTTATTTTACTTTAAAATGATTGGATCGTAATTATTATTGAAAAATGATGACAAGTTACAAAAATGTATAGATCCTTTACAGAACTAAATGTTCTTTAAATACAAAAACTGAACGATCCTTTAGTCCGTATATCCAGATTATGAATAAAATAAAAAACACACATGATTTTTTTTTTAGTTTTTTAAACTGATTGAATTATAATTATAGTTGAAATTACTTTGAAATAATGATTAACTACAAAAATGTTTAGATCCTTTACAAAGCTGAAGATACTTAAGCTACAGCAACTGAAAAATCTTAGTCCGTATGTTCAGATTTAAGAACAGATAATAAAATAACTGAAATTTTCTTCTTCTTTTATTTTAAAATGTTAGAATTACAACCGATATTAGTGCGAAATAATAATAAATCTCAAAAATGTATCGACCCTTTAAAAACTAAATGTTCTTTTCGATGTTACTTTAATGATCTTTTAGTCCGTATATCCAGATTAATGAATAGAAGGCAAAACCCAAACATTTTTTCTTATTTTACTTTAAAATGCTTTAATTTTAATTAAAACTGAATTTTTTTTGGAGAAATTATGATGAGCTTTAAGAATTTATAGTTACTTTAAAAAACTGAAGGTCCTTAAGCTACAAAAACTGAAAGATCCTTTAGTCCGTGTTTTCAAATTTATGGACAGATAGAAAAACCCAATTTTTTTCTGATTTTACTTTAAAATGGTTGAAGTGTAATTATATTTGAAACTATTATGAATTATAATATACAAAATTATAATATACAAAAATATTCTAATTTTACTTTGACAACTGAAGGTCTTTTAGTTACAAAAACTGTAAGATCTTTTAGTCCAGGCATTCAGATTTATAGACAGATTGAAGAACTTAAATTATTTGTTTTCTTATTCTAATTTACAATGAATTATAATTTAAATTATTGAGAAATCATGATAAGAAACAAATAATTTAAAGTTAAGGCAAAATAATATGAACACTGCTATATAAATATAAAGAAACAGTATTTCCTCTCAATGCCCTAATTTTTTTTTATGCGTCAAAAATGTTAGTACACTTTGAAATGTAATGATCGAAACTTTTTAACAGCATTATTTATACTCTTTTGAAAGAAAAATTTGTTTTCTTTCAAATAGCTTGTACTCATTCCAATAGCACTCGTTGTACATTTTCTAATAGCATTATTTGCACTCTTTCTAATAGAAAAATTTGTACTTTCTAATAGCTTGTACTTTTTCTAATAGCACTATTTCTACTTTTTCTAATAGCACTGTTTCAAGTTTTTCTAATAGCACTATTGTTACTTTTTCTAATAGCACTATTTCTACTTTTTCTAATAGCACTATTTCTACTTTTTCTAGTAGCGCTATTGGTACTCTTTCTAATATCACAACTTGCAGTAACTGCAGAAATTTTTTTTTCAATGACAATATATGCACGGAGGAAAAAATTCTGGTGAAATTTGCGTACTGTAGGTTAATGAAATTTCTGGGAAAAAACTCATAATTCTGGTACTAAAACCAAAATATTTGGTATTGATATCATTCATTTAGCAATTTTTCCGTGCATTTAGTAACGGTTTAACAGACATTCTGGTTTGCAAAGTTATAGCTCTTATCATCACAGACATTCTGGTTTTCAAAGTTATAGCTCTTACTATCACAAATTTAATAAAAAATAGAAGACTGAAAAGTAAATTTTGTCACACTCTAAAGTATCATTTTAAAATTACTGCATTTTACAGCATTTACGAAATTTTATCACACGTTATAAAACCATAATTTATTGTTAATTTTCTCAAAATCATCACCAAAGTGCTTAGTTAAAATTTTTCGGGCATTTTGGTACTCCCATAGAGCCAGAAGCACGCTAAATTTTACGATATTCGGTTAGTTTTGACCACACTTTCTTCTCAGTGTATATCGATATGATTTTTATTCAAAAATAATTTAAAAAAGTATAATCATTTAATCACACAAATTTCATTATAAGGAAGTAAATAAAGCTTTCCCAATTTGCGTAGTGTTTTTAAAAAAATGCTAATGACATTTAAAAATAAAATTTTTCAATAAAATTTTTCAAAATTTTTAAATTGAAGGTTGAGTATAAATATTTTGCGTGCACATTTAAAAATTTTAACCCGTAAAATTTTTGCCTAGTTCCAAAAATGACCTAGTTCCAAAAATGAACAACATTTTCCCCAAGACTTTTTTTTTTATGTTAGTTTTTTAATAACATGGAGGTAACTAAGATCAGAATGTCATAATCATAGTTCGATCTCTTACATGTCTTTCGTATATTTTTATGTCCTTCAGTTTGTTTATTTTAATGACTCCTTTTCTGTTGAAAGATAAACATCGTTTACTGACACAATACTTGTTAAGTTTATCTTACTAAGCAAATAATATATCTTATAAAATGTAATTTCCCGAATGAATTTTGTCGACTTTATTTTTATTGGCATGATTGACAAGTTCCTGATAAGATTAAAACTATTTATCTTTGATTTCTTGAAAAAAAAAAAGGCTTCTAAATTATCTCTATTTAGAGATTTCGAATGATTATTATCCCCCTCTATATGCTTTTTTTTAAATTTTCTATTTTATAACCGGCGTTGAATTACCAACCCGATTCTGAGTTTGCGACTTCCAAATTTCAACACCGTAGCCTTGTAATTTCAAACCCAAACCAGAAGATAAGGGAACCCCTGAATCAAGTATTGGGACAAATAAGCCTTCTTAAGGACTTTTTTGATAAAAACTCGCATTTGTGGGTTAGTTACATCCACGAAATCCACCAATGGCTAGCCCGATGGCAAGGAGATTTTAACCTTTGATCCGTGTATTGAGGATATTTTACGTCAGCACTGTGGTCATTGAGAATTGGGAGCAAATGTCGTGCCAACCAGCCTCAGTTAGGATTTGAAACTGGGACACATCATTGGGAGGCGAACTCTCTATCCCCTAGGCCGCCATGCCTCCCTATATGCTCCTTAAACTTCTCCTTTTAAATAAAGCAAAAATTTCAATAATCAAAAATTTCAATAAAGAAATCAATTTTAATAAAGAAAAAGAACGAACCTAAAAATATACGAATTATACAAAGGGTTATTATTTAGTTCATACAACTCAAGGGATTAAATGGTCAAGATAGGATGATAATAGGGCCACCTAAATATATTTTCTGATTAACATTTTGGTACCCTGAAAAGGAGAGACCGAAACATAATTGATTGATTGACTGGGGGAAAAAAATACAAATTATGACGTAAGAAGAAAAAAGAAGCTCCTTAGCCAATATAATTTTCTTTGCCATAACTCCTCAGCCAATATTAATTTATAACTTACATCTATCTCTAATTGCTTTTGCCTTTCATACAACTTTACCAGCGCAAAGGATTTCAAATTATTAACCAGTAAATTAGCCGAATTTCAAAAGTATTTTCCAATTTTCGAAAATCTTCTCTCTTAGTGCAAATCTTAAAAAAATTTTATGATTAATTTTTTCCCATAGAAAATCATTTTACGGCAGTTTATTTCAGGTTTATATTATTTGGACCCAATTCTAATGGGTTCTGCGGCGCATCTACCGAAAATTACTGTAGTGGAATAAAAAAATACTGATTTGTTTAGAAAAATTCATTTTCATATAATTTCGAGGTTCGAGTTAAATATACTTTTTTCTTTCCAGTGGAAAAAAATCATTCTCCAATGATTCCACCAAAACATTATTTTATTTGTCAAATTTTAATTTCTTTTTTTAAATAGCGATATAATACTATTACAGGATTAATCTTAGACTTGAAGTCCTGAAAACCACATGGTATGCTTCGTTTCATACCATGTCTATTCAAGATCGCATTTTGAGAAACCCTGACTCCCATTTAATATTTGCAATTCCGTTTCTCTGTAGCTTATATCTGATTCTCGTATCACATGCATAAAAGTTGATGTTTTAGCTTATGATAACTGGAATGAATACGAACGCGTGCAGTTGGAATTTTCTTGAAACTACATTAATGGGAACATTTTTTACCGATTTTAGTAAAATTAACAATAAAAGTTTACTTTATAATGTGCTTTTGGCAAATGTAATAAAATTTATTAATTTTAACATCATAAGTTAGAGCATGGCATGAAAATCATTTATTTAGTTAAATTTACCTATTAGTTTTGTACTTTTTACTATATGTTAGGTAATTAGAGCTATAATTTTGAAAATCAGAATTTTAGTAAAGCGTTACCATATGAACTGAAAAACTACCACATAAATGGTTAAAGTACTGTAAATTTTGGTTTTATTAACCAGTTATGTTTCGACCAGAAATGATATTTGTATACAATAGAGTATTTTTATCAGATTTTTTTACTCCGTTTAACTAAAGATTACTGTAGAAACTACGATGTAATATTTTACTGTAAAAATAGATTTTACTGTAAAATAGATTTTACGGATGATGTATCCTAAGTGCCGGTATTTTATACTGTAATTTGATTCTTATTTTTTACAGTATTCACCAATATTCCTCTCGTCTTTTAATGTTTTCAATAAATTTATTCTGCTCACAGTGACCAGAATTCTTTTTATTCTAAATCCTCAAAACGTTATTTTTATGTTTTATTCAATTTTTCTATGTAAAAGGTAAAAAACAGCAGATCAAATTACGGTAAAATGTAACGGCACTCAAGGTGCCGGTACATTTTACCGTAAAATTAATTTTTGAGGCAGCATGTTACAGAACAAAAAATTCGATAATCCGTAATTTTTGCAGCAATAATTAACGAAAAATCACTGTAATTAAATCAAGATTACTGTAAAAATTACGATATGATTTTTTACGGAAAAATGGATTTTACGGATGTTCCAGATCAAATTATGGAGTACCCGAAGTGCCGGTACTCCATAATTTGATCTGGAAATTTTTTCAGTGTACATTCCTCGATGATTTCCCTCTCGTCTACTATTATACTTTTATATTTACGTTGTCTATTATTGTACTTTACTAAGACAACTAAATTTATTCTACTGGCGAGAAAAACTCAAGAAAGTAATGGTCACATTGACCCATGAGAAATCAGTCTCAAAAGCATCGATTTTACGATATAATATTTTACGGTAAAAAGGGATTTTACGGATGATCTACCCGAAGTACCGGTACTTTGTACCATAATTTGATCCGGAATTTTTTTCCGTGTACATTCCTCGATGATTTTCCTCTCGTCTATTATTGTACTTTGCTAAGACAAAAACTAAATTTATTCTACTGGACAGAAGAATTTAGATAAATTCTAGAAAGCAATGGTCAAAATTTTTTTCAGCGTACTCCTACATTGCTCGATGATTTTCCTCTCGTCTCTCACTGTACTTTGCAAAGACAAAAACTAAATTTATTCTACTGGCGAGAAAAACTCAAGAAAGTAATGGTCACATTGACCCGTGAGAAAGCAATCTCAAAAGTAGCAAATAAAAAGCACATCGACACTATTCATTCTCCTGAAATTGCTTTTATACAGTATCCCCAAAACCATCCTGAAGAGGTGCATCCTCCATTCGAGTTTACATCCTGTATATCCCGATGCAGTGAACATTAATGGACACAATAATCTACGTTAAGCAGTTGATAAGCAGTCACGAAATATCCAGAGATACTCCTCCTAAGTGCTTGGGAATAGCTCATAACATTTGCAGCTACACTTCCCAGTAGCTAATTCCCAATTCTGACACCACATGCATCAAAGCTCACGTTCTTGTGGATGACGACTGGTGCTGAAAACGTGCAATTAGAATTTGCGTGCAAAGGGAAGGACTGAGGAAGGCCCTTGTAGTTCTTGTTCCTTGATTGAACGATCGTAGAATAAGCCGTAATGGATTTCTGAACAACAGTTTTGGTTTAGTGGAGGACAGACTTGCACCACGCGTTTTGATGTCCTCTATTTGGGAGCTGGGGTAGAAAAGGAAAAAAAAACGTTGAGGTTGTTGGGTGTTAAGGTTATGAATTACTTTGTTGTTGCAAATGAAAAATTGGAGCAGGGTTTTGAGTTTTGCTTTTTTTGAAAAATGTTTCGAGAGATTAATTGTTTTTCTTTTAGTAATCATTATTTTGTAATGTGCATTAGAAAGAAAGCATGAAAATGATAGGTGTGATTATAAATGTGTGATAAAAATAAATTTTTACGTAATACATATTATTTGCACAATACTTAGACGCATATAAGTCACTATTATTTACCAAACTCTACTGTTTTTTTCTTCCTTTAGAGTTTTTTTTTGTTTTATTTTTTTAAATTTAAATATGCAAGCATTTTATTTACCAAGGCAAATATAAAAGACGGTAGTTAGTTTGATATTTGATATAAAAAGCTTTGATGTACAAAGAGTTAGATGTTCATATTTTAAGTTCTATTGTGCTCAAGGAGTTAGCCACAGATGTAGCATATTACTAAAAATCAGTGAGAATTATATACATACGATAGACTGCATTTAATAACAATCATTTTTAGACATTTATGCTCACTGTAAAAAATTTCGAATCAAATTGCGGTAAAAAGTACTGGCACCCTGAGTGCCGGTACTTTTTGCAGTAAAATTAATTTTATCGAAAACTTTTACAGCACAAAAATCTTATTTACCATAATTTTTATACAGTAGCATTTAATGTAAAATCACTAAATTATAGTAATTAAATAAATATTACTGCAAAAAATTACTGAAATTAACTTTACGGTAAAAATGGAATTTATGACAAAATGGATTTCACGGATGCTGCATTTAGGGCGCCAGTATTTTTGCCGGAATTTAATCCAGAAATTAATACAGTTAAGGGTTTCAATATCATATAAAAAATTGTTTTTCATGTTTTTTTGATGATCATGCACTCTTCCTTTATTCTCAAATCAATTAATCAATTACAATAGGTTACAAAACTTCAATAGGTTCGTTTAAAAAAATTGTTAATTAAGAAAAAGTGTAGAAAAAATTGTGCATCCTATTTTTAGTTTATGCGAGTCAGTATTTTCATTAGTAAATGAGCATTAGTAAATAATTCAAGAATGCACAAGAGTTATATCTAATAATTAATTTATTTTTAAACTATTTGAATGACAATGTTTTTTGAATGCTTTAAATTGTCATTCTTTAAAAATAGTTACATTTTAAAATATTTATAAAGCAATAAAGAACATTTTTTAAAACTTTCATCTTCAAAAAGCTTCGTTTAAAAAAGTATGAAATTTTATTGTTTCATTAATGTGGCGGGGTATATAATAAATTGTGATTTTGAATATTAATAATTTCAAACGATGTTGTTATTAAAACACGATTTCTAAATTCGAATAAAATATATATAAAACATAACTTGAATTATTTTATTTCGTTTAAATATGTTAGCAAGTGAAAAGAAAATTTTTATAATTTACGTTTTCATAAATGATGGCAACAATTTATTTAAACTGCGATTTTGAAACTATTTGAATAACAATGATTTTTAACGAATTATTGTTAAAAATATATTTCTGAACAATTCATTTGTTAAAAATAATTTTTACTTGATTTTTTAAAAAAATTATCATTGTGTGAATATTTGATATTTTATTACTCGATCAACCCAGTATTTTTAACCAGTAGCACAAAGATTTTAATCAATACAATTTTACGCACTAAGAAAATGTTACGAAATTTAAATATCTTATCAGTTAAATTGATATCTTTAATCTTACAACGCGATCAATTATTAATAGCGGTATTTTAAAGCATTAATGTAAAAATGTTACTTGTACAAATATAGAAGCTTTAAAAACATCTCTATATAATAACATACTGAGATAGGGCTTGACTTACCACAGCTATATTACTGAGGACATTACTGCTTATACTTTTTACTGTCAATACTTGATAAATGAGAAAATGTCTTTTATTTTGATATAAAATAACAGTTAATGTAGATGAAATGTATAAGATTTGTTACTGCATAATTGTTAACAGTTCGTTACGTTTCTTTCCAAGCACTTTATTAAATTAAATTTTTTTCACGCTGACGAATCAGAAACATTCAATGCATATACCATTAATCAACAAGTGTGCTCTATTAAAGCTGTATTTCGAAGGCCCCGTCGTAATATGAAATGATGCTTTTTCGCGAATAATATGCTATTTTTATAATTGCTGTGAGTTTGCAGATGTTATTCATGATTGTTAGGTCAAGTTAAGCCTATCTTAAGCCAGCGCTGTCTGAGCCTTTTCTGGAAAGGCACAATACTTCAATCTGGAGAAAAGCCACCGTTTTGTGATAATGAAAAGCGTTTCTGGTATAATTTTTTTTACTTACTCCAATGCTGCGTTACATGATCTCATAAAAAACTGAAAATAAGGCAGTGTTATGATAATTTTCATCTTGGCGTAAAAATGTCGCCAAATTAGCGATTTTTAAAAACGTTTAATAACTTTTAAAATATTTATGTTATTTGTCTGTTTTAAAGCCCAGATAATTCTTTAGGGTAAGATTATATAAATAGTTTAAAATCGTCGCATCGCTTCAAGTGTAAGGCACTTAAACTATGGCTTTTTTTTGTTTTCCTTGGCGACAGAGCTTCGGAAAATAGCGTTAATTGGATAACATTCAACATGCTTGCAAGCTAATGGCTGGTAAATGTTTAAATGTAAATGTACCTAGTGAATAATGTAAATGCAACTAGCGCTAAATTTCAGAAATTAACAATGTGTTGAAAGAAGTAATTAATAATTAAAGAGTTAGTGATACTAAAACTTTGAAAAGTTAGGGATTTGCTTTTTTATTTAAAACACTACATCTTAATTCTCTTAAAAAATGCATATATATATACATATATTATATATATTAAGNTATATATATATATTTGTATCTGAATTAAAACTAATACTTAGTAAGACTTATTTGTTTTTCTTTCAATTGAACTTGAGAGATGCTGAAGTGTTATTATTTTCTTTTTTCTATAACAAACTTTTTCAAATTTTTTTTAAAAAATTTTCAAACGACTTATTAGAAAAAATGTAGAAAGTTGATTCAATTGAAATATGTGTAATTTAGATACTTTATGTTAATTTGTTTTTCGTGAAATGAAAATTCTACATTCAGTTTTTATGCCTTAAAAAATGGAAAGTGAGAAAAAAAAGCAATTTTAAAATTCGGAATATTAAGTTCTGACAGAGAGAATATTGAAGACAAATTAAGGTTCAAATAAATTTAATAAAAACGAAATTAAAAAAAAACTTGTTAATATTAAAGCAGATCATTTTCAATTACAGCAAAAATTAAAAGCCTCACTTCTTAGTTTTAAAATTTTATTTTTTTTTTAAAAAAATGGTGCTTTTTTTAAAAAAATTGGTTAAGAAACACGTCTTGTTTATTTTTTAAAAACTATAGCTGTTTAAAAAATTTAAAAAAAATTTTTTGTTTATTTTTTAGAGGTTAAAAACGTGTGCTGGGGGGCCTTTAAAAATTACTAAAAACTACGGCGACAAAAATACTTTAAAACGCAATGTGTTTTCCTTATTTTCATTGCGTGTCAAAGTTAGAAAATATTTTCTTCTCATCCTATATAGTATTCCGACAAACTATTTATTTTTATCTAACATGGTAATTCTTCTTTTTTGTAAGGGAGACGGAATGCCGACTTTCGCATCGTATGGAGCTCATCCAATGATGGCCCTGATGCAGAAAGAGGTACCGTAACAATTATATTGTCGTCAAGCATTAACAAAACGCCTGTCCGCTTCTAACAACACCTAACGCATTTCTAACGCTTTTCTCATACATCTTTTGTTACACTGTTTGAAATCTCTACTGTCCTTTATAAATAGTAAATGTTCATAATAAAATACTTTTCATGAATGAGAAGTTTATTAGTAATCACCTACATGGTAGAAGCATTTACCCTGTCTCCGTTTCACTCTCCCCAACTGCCCAATGAGGCCTACAATATTTCAGCTCTGAAACCGCTGAGAATGTTACATTAGAGCTCATTTCGTACCACTTTGACATGGTCAGAGAAAGTGATGGAAACTTAGCCTCTAGCACAGGGATTTGAACCCTGGTCGAAACCGTGATGGGCGAAGATTGCACCCACCGTATCGACTGGGTGGGAATGGGCAGTTTATTTAAGCACAAAATATACAGAAGATACAACGCTTTTTAGTTGTTTATTTGTGAGCCCATCTGGGAAAAGATTAAACTTCATTGAATAAATACAGTTACCACGGCACACGAGTGGTATTTCATTTTCCGGACTCATGTGCCTGATTTAGTTTGTGGCACTTTTTGATTAATTTATGTGTAATGCCGTTTAATTTTCTAGCAGCATAGCTGATTACGGCTTTTAGGATATTAAACTTTACTCTTAAAACCAAAGTTGTTATCAAGGTCTGGAGAATTATTATCGAAGTTGATGATATGTAGACATCGTATAACAGATCTTTGAATCATGTTATACTTTATCATACGAACAATCACCCGGTATATGCTTAAGAACAATCATACGGGACCATGGACTTATCTTGGTATAGTTTGGGGTAATAACATTTATTCGTAAAAACAAATTCTACTAGTTTTATCGAAGTACCATAATTCCACAAATAAATACACGAATGTTTTTATGTATTGGTATATGTATACGAAGAAATAAATTCTGGTAAATTTATTGTATTGTATAATAACAAAATTTCTTGTAACAAAAAAGAAAAAAAAAAGAAAAACGCATTTTTGGTGTATAAAACCAAAATGTGTTTTCTAAACCATTCACTTGGTAATATTTTCATTCATATGGTAATGGCTTACCGAAAATTCTTGTTTTCAAAATAGTTCTTATTACCTCACATTTAGTAAAAAATACAAAACTGAAATGTGAATTTAACCGAATAAATGATTTTTATGCCATATTCTAAGATGTCATGATAAAATTACCAAATTTTACTTTATTTGCAAAATTCTATTACACATTATAAAATCATCTATTATTATTAATTTTACCCAAATCATTACCAGAGCGCTTCGGTAAAAATTACTGAGCTTTTTGGTGTCCCCATAAAGCCAGGAACAAGGCACATTTTACCATATTCTGGTAGTTTTGACTCTACCTTTTTCTCTTTGTGCTTTATACAAATCCGCAATTTTGACCCAATTTGTACTAAATGTTTTATACATATGTTCGAAGACACATCAAATCTAACTGCCTAATTTATAACTCTCTCCAACAGCTGGGTCGTGCGCTATATCCCAAAAAATGATTTTTCCATAGGATTTGATAAATATTTTATATTATTAGCGATTTGCTAGCTTGCAGCTCTAATCTACCAGAAATGAGTTTTATTTCACGTTTTTATGAATTAATTATCTTTTGGTGTCCTATGTTATGTTATTGCCAGTCATTCTACCAATGATAAGTGAAATATTAATAATAATAGTAATAAAGCAGAAACTTGTGATAATACTGTAACTTAATTATCACTTGACTTTTATAAAAGATTTAAAAACCGAGCGTTGGCAATATTTTAATTTTTATAGTCATTTATTTTTTTCATGTTTATTTGTGATGAATTTGGCAACAGTGCACCGTTTTTTATATAAATAATTATTTGTGAACAAATAATAATGTTGGCAACTTAAAAAAAGAACTTATTTTATTTATGGAGAAAAGGTAATATATTTTTAAGGGAAATTAACACTACCCTCTATTGATTGTGGACAAAATGTCTTAGAGGCGAAAAAAAAACAACAACTTGTATTTAAACAATTGGAAACGAAATAGCAGAGCCAAGATTTCTGAGAATAATATATTCTGATCCTCACGTGAGAATGAAATAACACAAGCCTACTTAATCAATTACATAAATGATGCTGGCATAGAATAAAGATAAATAGTTTAAGAAGTTTTTAGCTAAACCACGTTAGCGCAATGACTTCACACAGACTTATTTAATCAAAGATTTAAATCATGGTAATGGTATCAAATGATGATAACCAGTTTAAAAAAGTTTAGTTTAACTACGTAAGCACAATGACTTAGCACAAACATGTCTACTTAATCAATGACTTATCGTAAGAGTATAAAATAAAGGTTAACAGTTTAAGAAAATTTTAACAAGTCTCCTTAAACATAATGACTTAACACAAGCCTTCTATATAAATGACTTAATCATTGCGAAGATACAAAATGAAGATAAACGGTTAAGAACTCAGGGGATTGAGCGTTCGCCTTACAAGGAGGTGAAGCGGATTCGAATTCCAGTCATCGCTGGTCGAAACGAATTCGGAACCCGGTTCGCGCCGACCACAGTGCTGACGTAAAATATCCTCAGTGGTTGGATATGGATATGGATCATGGGTTAGAGTGCCCTTTCCATCAGGCTAAGCATGGGTGGTTTTAGTGGTTTTCCGTTCAATCTAACGCACATGCGAGTTAGCATTACAAATTAGCGCGTGAAGATTAATTTCTTTCATTATTTGATCCACAAATTCCCTTGTCTTCTGGATTTGGTTTAAAATTACAAGATTACGGAGTTGAACATTGGTGATCGGTTATAAAATAAAATGACTTAGCTCAAAGCCGTAATGGCTCAGGAGATCCCGGGTTCGAATCCCAGCTATACGAATTCCAAACACCTCGACCACAGTGTTGGCGAAAAATATCGCCAGTGGTAGGCGGATCATGGATATCCTTTCTAACTTGCTAGGTTTTCGTGGTTTCCCTCTCCATGTAACGCTATTCAAGGGGTAGAGCGTTCACCTTCCAGTGAACCGTGGTTCGATCCCGGCGATGGCTGGTAGATACGAATACCGCATTCGGTTTGCACCGACCACAGTGCTGACGTGAAATATCCTCAGTGGTAGGGGGATCATGAATTAGAGTCCTCTTGCCGTCAGGCTAAGCGTGGGAGGTTCTCGTGGTCTTCCTCTCCATGTAACGCAAATGCGAGTTAGTTCCACCAAAGAGTCCTCCACGAAGGCAAAATTTCTCCCAATACTTGATCCAGGAGTTCCCTTGCCTCCGTTCTAAGGCTACGGAGTTGAACATTAGTAGTCGTAAATCCAAAGATTGGGTCGGCTGTTGAACGACGGTTATGAAATATAAAATAAAATATGGGTTAGTTTCACCAAAAAGTCTTCCACAAAGGTCTCCTTGTCCCAGTCTTTGATCTAGGAGTTTCGTTGTCTTCTAGATTGGGTTCAAAATTAAAAGTCAGCGGAATTGAAATTGACTTAGAATTGTCAACTTAGAATTGTCAACTTAGAAAGTCGGCTGTTCAACGGAGGTTATAAAACAAAATAAAAAGACTTAACTCAATCCTACGTAATTAATGGCTTAAATACATAATGCTACGAAATGAAGATAAACAGTTTAAGAAAATTTTAGTCAAACCACGTAAGCAGTTTCGTTTCAAGCAAACCCGATAAATTACTATCAGTTGCGAAGCGCCCAAAAGGGATCCGACGCATTTTATAAAAATGTCTTTTCTAATATATCTTTCCGCAAGGACAGGAATCACGTGATCTTTTCATTATAAGGAAGATTTATTTATCATATATTTTTCCTCGTCGCAAGTCCGTTCACTGTAGTGTTGGTCTCCAGCAAAGGCGGCATAAAACTAATTCATCATCGTCGTTGGCGATATATTAAGTAACAAATGTTCTCTCTTTGGAGTCTCTCCCTCGAATATCGTGTCGTTCACTTAAAGCAAATTTTCTTCGAAATGGCACGATGACAGTTGTCTTTGATTCAATTAAGGTTCATTCCCGTCTTCAAGATTTTATTTATTTATTTATTTGCCTTTTTTTTATTTGTCTTCATCAACTCGGGATAAAGGGAAAAAAAACGTCTTTTTTTTCTTCTTTTTTTTTTTTTGAAATCTTAGTTCCAGCACGCATTTCAACTTTTGACGCGTAAAAATATTAGTTTGTATCTTCTATCTCGCTTATTTACAAAATATTGCTGATCTGATATTGAATACTTTATTTATTTTTAAGAAAATGCTGTAAGTGCTTTGTTTTTAAAATTATTCTTTCGGCAATGCGCAGTAAAAAATTCCGATTCCAATAATGGGGTAAAGTACTGGAACTTTTGGCTGTATCATCCGTAAAATCATTTTTTATCCTAAATTATCATACCGTAATTTTTACAGTAATATTTATTTCATTAGAGGTATTCAGTTATTTTACTGTAATTATTACTGTAAAAAATACGGTGTATTATTTTTTTGTTGCGTAACATGTTCCGGTAAAGCTGAGTTTTACGGTAAAACATATCGGCACCTACTTTTTATCGTAATTTGATTCAAAGTTTATTACAATATACAGTCAAATCAAGGACATCAATGCAGTGATATATGGCTGTAAGTTCATTGATTATGGACTTCGCTGTGGCACGTGCTAGTTGAACATTCCAATTTTTTTAGCATTTAATTTTTTATTTTTTCTCCAGTATATGAATTTCGGTACTTACAGCTATTTTGAGTGTGATAAAATAATGTTTTTCTACGAAAGGACAAGATGCAGTTATCTTTAATTCAAATGAACCATAGTTTATTTCATATTAATCAAGTTGTGAATACAGTCCTTGTCAAAAGTTTGAGCACACCCTTGGATTTCCCTGACAATTCAGAAGACACCGTATCATTCCAGAATTAGGTTTATTGGTTGCATTTTCAAATTGAACAACCCTGTTAATGAAAAGATACAAAAATACAGGCATTATTTACGTTTATATAGAATTATCGAAGTTGGTATTCATCAAGGAGCTCATCTTTGGCATTTGTTTGATCACTTGAAGTATTCCTTTGATCAATTTGACAGTGTATGTTGATCCTGCAACTTAGAAGAGCCTTCTAAAGTTTTCTTTGTTAATTGACATGTGTTTATGGATAATCCTGATCAGCTCATCCCACATGAATTTGATCAGATCAGGAGACTGTGGTGGCTACTCCGATTGGAACTAAAAAGTTAATATTTAAATTAGTGGGTTCAAAGAAATCTCTGCCATTGTGCTTTGGTATGCTTTTATACTTTTTTTGCACAATCCGCTCTTCTTACCGCAATCCTACCCGCAAACCCGCAATGCTACTCGATATTTAGTGGGAAAACATGAGTGTGCTCCGTCTTTGGACAAACACTGTACATTACCAAGATTAGATGATAAAAGAAGTGGTTTCTTTACCGCAATCCTACCCGCAAACCCGCAATGCTACTCGATATTTAGTGGGAAAACATGAGTGTGCTCTGTCTTTGGACAATCACTCTGTACCTTATCAAAATTCGATGATAGAAGCAATCTGATCTCTAGAAATGTTTTAATGTCCATTATATCTATTAAATGTCTTAAAATACCATCGAAGACATGTTGAAAAACTTAAAGAAATGTTTAAATATCGGAAGTTGAAAACGAGCACGTATGCTTATAGTTTGTGCCATACTAATCAATATTAATGACTTTTTAAAATTAAACCTGAGAAAGGTTTTTTTTCTTTGTTTTTATCGAAATATCTTAAAATATAATGTTTGCTAACTATAAGCATATAGACATGCGATAATCTTCCATGCCATGAGATAATCTTCAAACTCTGCTCACCAGAAACATTTCTTCTTCTCTTTTGTCATTATATTAAAAATATAAGGAATTCTGGGACATGTTGACAAACTATAAGCTCTGGTTTGTGTCATACTAATCAAGATGATATATATATATATCTTCTCAAAATTAGATGCCAGAATTTAATCTTCAGAGTCTGCTCTCTAGAAAAATTCTTATACGTAAAGGTACTAATAACGTATATTACCAGTAGCTTTTAAACTTAATACCTTTGGATTTAAAGGGTTTGAGTTACGCGCGGCGAATCACTCGCATTTGCTCTTAACAAATATTTGAGCTCTAGCCCCTGAACCACCGCTCTCCAAATAAGCTCATCCCCCTCTACCAGCAATTCAAAGCCACCGTCATTGATGATAACGATGTATCAAAGGACCAGACACTTTAATAAATTAGATTTGACCAGCAGTTCGTTTTGAAAAGGGCTACTTCGG
Organism: Parasteatoda tepidariorum; assembly: GCF_043381705.1. NCBI lineage: Eukaryota > Metazoa > Arthropoda > Arachnida > Araneae > Theridiidae > Parasteatoda > Parasteatoda tepidariorum. Next base: position 12,114,651 of record NC_092210.1, read on the forward strand.
GGTGGGCAAAATCCTGAACTTTGACAAGTGAACAGAAAATCCCCTTGCTTGAAATATTTCAATGAAAGGGAGTTAATAAATTTGCAGGTGGAGATTTTACTGAGGAAAAGTCGTTTTAGAAAACTTGATCAACAAGATGTTAGGTTCAGTCTTGCGTTCGTAATGTGATCTTGTAGTTTGTAATTTGTTTCAACTTAGAGAACATGTTGGAGAAGACTTGCAAAGTGGTTGAATGAAAGATCTTAGATTTTTAGGAAGTTAAATTAAAATTATTTTGCTGGCTTATTAATGCACATTTCTATCGTTTTTACCACGCCCTTCTTTAAAATATATCCAATAATAAAAGTTGCTTATGCTTCATAAAACATGCAAAAATATATTAATAAACATATTAATAAATACAACATATGTACACGAATAAAATGAAGAGACATTTTTTTTTAATATTGTTACTTAAAATCCTGCTTTACCTATATTTAATGAGGCATATAAGTACTATCTTGTATAGGATGCTTCTGAAGCTAGATTACCCACACTGTAAGAAATTTAGGATCAAATGTCGCTATAAAGTACCTGCACTTTGAGTGCATCATCCATAAAATACATTTTTACCATAAATTATCTACTATAATACTTACAGAAATATATTTTAATAACATTCCTACCATGATTTTACGGTAATTATTATTGTAAAAATTACGGCATATGAGATTTTTTGTTCCATAACATGTTCCAGTAAAAATAGATTTTACGGTTAAATGTACCGGTACTCTGAGTACCATTAATTTCCCCCCCAATTTTTTACAGCGCACTTACCAATCAGGCAATTCAAAATAAAATACTGGTAATTCCACTGAGTCCGGATCTCACTGGTTACAGTGCTAACGTAAAATATTCTCAGTGGTAAATGGATCATAGCTTAGAGTCGCTTTACCGTCCAGCTAACCATGGTAAGTTAGCACGGTTATCTAAACTCAAATACGGATTATTTTTTTACCAATGCAAGTTATTCCTAAAGCTTGATCTAAATTCTCTCGTCTTCTGGGTTGTGTTCAAAACTGTCAATTATTGAACTGTCAACATTGTTTTTTCTGAATAATCAATAAAGAAGTTTTCCCAATGTTTGCTGGCTTCGACTTCGGAAAAGTTACATCTGCACATGATTCCACGTTGCTGACTTACTAAAATTTTGTATTTTGCCATGTAAAATTATATACTTGATGAAATGACGTAAAAAGTTACATGCCTTACAATTCAAAAATTTTTCGACTATTATTTTATAAAATAATAATAAAAAACTATTATACACTATTAATCAATAATAATTAATGTATAATTTTTTCATGGCAAATTAAAATAGTTGAACGAAATCGGTCGACTAGTTTCAGAGAAATCGAATTTTAAAGGAACTGTATTTCTAAAATTTAGTATTGTATTAAATATGTATAATAATTAAAATATATGCAATTTTATATCATGTTTTATACATTGCAATTTGTTTTACAGCAATGAATAATAATTATGGTTCCATTTTTTCAGGGTCCTCCGCCAGCCGCAGGTCAGCCTTTTAAATTTACTGTTGCCGAAACATGCGATAGAATTAAAGAAGAATTTTCCTATTTACAGGCTCAGTATCATAGGTAAGTATCATAATAATTTATTAATATTTATTCAATTGTTATAGTAATTTAAATTTATTTTTAATATTATTTAATTTAACATGTAAGATTAAAATAACATATTGAAAGAGTCTAGTGGCTAAATTAATGCGAATTATTTCAACCAGTACGCTTTTAGAAGTTTTGGAATTTGTTGAACTTTATTACCGTTCTACTTTGAGTCCAAGCAATGACTGCGGGTTCGAATCCTGCTCAGGGTATAGCTGTTTCTCTCTGTGTGTAGTTCTCTAATGTGTGCTGTGTGAGTGCGGCCCACCCTATAAACGGGTATGTGTGGCGTGGGTGATGTTGCTCGCCTCCGTGACTTAGGTTCACAGGTGCCCACTGGGTAACGTTAAATGAGTAATACTTCCGGCATCTTCCCGGGCAAAGAACGTAAAAATTCAGTGCAAAAAAAAAAAGAACTTTGAGTCCAAAGTAATCTTTAAAGGGCTAAATTAAAAAAGAATCAACTGACATTCTAAGATTGAATTTAAAACATGCTATATTCCGTATAATACACTGGGAAAAAAAATTATGGTAGAAAACTACCAAAATATGGTAAAATTTTACCGTGCTTTTGACTCTATGGGAATACCAATAAGCTTGATTATTTTTACCAAAGCGCTTTAGTAATGATTTTCGTAAAATTAATGTGTGATAAAATTTGGTGATTGTTTTATAATTTAGTAATTTAATCATGATACCTTAGAGCAGCGGTTCCCAATTTTTTCCTATTATGGAACCCTAAATTATTAACCTTCTTTTGTTGGAACCCCGACTTTTTGAATGAAGTTTTTCAAAAATCATGATCAGATAAATAAAATTAAGACTACTGATTAGTTCGAAATTATTTTTCGTGAAGAACGAAACTTTTTCACCATTTTATGAATGTTTGTTTTAAAATTAGGTTATATGGTCGACAATTTAATTCATTGGTCTATAGCGGCATGTTTCTGTTTTCTGTTTTATATTTTTTGTAATTTTAAGTTTGGAAAACCAGAATTTCCGCTAAAATCTTTACCAAATAAATGGTTTAAGTACCGTATATTTTTTTTATTACCAGAATTATAGTTTTTTTTTTACCTGAAATATAATCATACTGTATGGTGACTTTACCAGTTTTTTTTCTCCATGTATAGGGTAAAATTAGGAAATTTTGCTATTGATCAGTTGCATGTTCTGGCTTTTTAAAAGTGCTCTCTTTTTTAAAAATTGAAAATTTTAGACAACTGCAAAAATTTTTGATAATTATTGGAAAAAGAACGTAAAGCATTTTTTGAAGCCATTCTTAAAATAAAATAAACAATACAAGTCTCATTTTTAAAACGAAGAAAAATTTTAAGAAGCAAGCATGAAATAAAATTAATATAAAAATATTAAAAAATATTCATAATGATTTTGCTTTTATAAAAAAAGGATTATAAAATGCTCATGGGTTGCATTTTCTCAAAAAAATGCAATTGGCACATATTTTTTTACACGCCATTTGTTTGATTTAGTCGCCAGTGATGACCGTTCATTATATTTTATACTGTATTAAACTCAAGTTTAAATGACAGTTCATTAAGTAAAATTGTTTTCAATGTGCTTTATGAAAAAGTTGTTCTATTCTTACCCTAAATTTTCTAGAATTGTAAACGCTTTTCTTTCACTAAGCTTTTAAATTATCTTCAGATTTACAGACATTTAAAATTAATTTGATAAGTTGTCTCAAAACTTAAATAAAACTTAATGTTTCGTTTTAAAAACAATCGTAAAAATAAAAATACCTTGAAAATCTTTTGAAATCTTCTGAAATGTATTTTGAATTAAGCTGTTAGTTTTACTAAAACGAGTTCGTTGGATTTTAATTTAATTATATTTTTTTCCAAATGTCTCCGACTTAATAATATTAGGTTTAAATTTATTTCCGTTATAACTGATTTATCGCATTTTTTTTTTAAAAAAATCGTTTCATTTTTAAATAGAGATTTCTTGCTCTTTCCAATTATTTTTTCATTTAGTCATTGAAATGGTATTAATATTTTAAAAAAAATCAGCTAAATTTGATAGTTCAAAAATTTATTAAACTTTTTTCACAGTGGGAATTAATCAAAATATTTATTTAAATTGAGTTTAATTTATTTAATGCTATTTAAATATTTATTCCACAATGAAATGAAAAGTATAAATACTATGAAATTAATCCTTTTAATCCTATGAAAATAAAATAATACTATGAAAAATTAAACTATCCTTCTTTTAAATCATATAATAAATAATAATTTTAAATTATGAGTTTATAGTCATTTAACTTTATTTATTTATTTGAAGGTAGAGATTCTAGCATTTTTTTGAAAAATGTATTTTAGCATGCGTTAAATTTTGAAATAAAATTCAATAAATTCCAAATAGATGAGATTGTTTTTCGTACAAAGAGTCAATACAATGGAATAGTTATTAAGACCTGAACTTCTCAAGGGGCCGAATTAAATTAAATGGCTCACAATGATTTATAGCTTAAAATATTCAGAAAACAATTTAGATTATAAAAAAAAATTCTGGTGAAATTATCCTATTATACGGTAATGACATTCCTGATTTTAAAAAAACAACAACATAATGCTGGTTAATAAATCCAAAATATAAGGTATTTAAACCATTCATTTGGTAATATTTCCGTTCTTGTGGTAACGGTTTAATGAAAATTTTGGTTTTCAAAATTATTGTTCTTATGGTTGACACATTTAGTAAAACATACATAAATTAAAAGTAAATTTAGTCGAATAAATGGTTTTTATGCCGTCGTTCAGTCGAATTAATGGTTCTGTGAGGTATCATGATAAAAATACCACATTTACCAAATTTTATCTCACGTTCGAGAATTATATTTTATTGCTAATTTTGTCAAACGCAGCTGTGAATTTTACCGAGTTTTTTGGTGTGCGTATAGAAACGGCCAATAGAAATATTTCTTAGAATTTTACCATATTCTGATAGTTTTGACTTGCTTTTTGTCTCAGTATATTAAGACCCATTTTAGAAAAGAAATTAAGAGATATTTTATTTAAAAAATTCGTAACCCTTTAAATAAATAAAAAAAAATTAAACATTTTTCACGATCTTTGCGATTTTTTAAGCGATTAACAGAGTCATACTTGCATTCTTTTCATTTCAATTCGAATCTAGGAATTCTAATCCGTAATTAAATTATTTTCTTTTTCTTTTAAGCTGCCATTTATTCATATTTATATCCTGTTTCTTAGCTATTTATCTAAACTCGTGAAGAATAATATTTTTAAATGGATTCCAAGGCAGTTATTTACAGATTCAGTGATGATAATATGTATGATGCACTTTCGTTTTTTTTTTCATTTGTTTGTGACGTACAAAATTTTTTTGTTATGTCGCTTAACAGGCAAAAATTTTCAACCCCATGCTTAGTTCGATAATAACAGCAATTGCGTTGTTTTCTAGAGCGCATTGTAATGAAAAACAACACAAAAAGCATGTTTTAAAATTTGTGCAACGCTGACTGAAATTACCAGGTTAGGGTATAATTGTCTACTTTACGTCTTCTGATGCACCCTTCTTAAAAATATTAACGTCTACCATTTCAAAAAATTTTTGTCTTTTATTTTATCTGAAAAAAAATACACGTTGTTATTTCTTTTATTAAAATTCTTACAAACGTTCAAGTTTATGTTATCATTTCTTTTTTAAATAATTTACATTTGTGATACATTTTTAATCTGTGTGGATTATTATTATTTTTTTATCTCTAGTGTGAAATTCACCTATTCAAAAATAGTTTGCATCGTATTTTTATCTTTCAATTTTCATATTTTTTGTACTTATCCATATTTGTATCTTTTTTTTAAACCTTATAATATTTTTGGAGCTTTTACGTTTCAGGAGACCGTGAAAACCTATTACCAAAACACGTATATTCTAGTATATTAAGTACCGATTACACCATTACTATTATTTTTTTAATTCTTATAAACAGTTAACAATTTTAGGTTAGATCATTTTTTTAAAAAAATTTATATTTTTAATATATTTTTTAACTGTAGATTATTTTTTTTTGTTTCTAGTATATTAAATTCGGCTGTAAAATATAGTTAGCATTTTTTTTAATCTTTCAAAATTGGTATTTTAGATACTTTTACATGTCGAGGGGCAGTGAAAATCTATTTCCAAAGCACTTATTCAGTTTTTATAATTGTACATTGTATACTTATTACGCCTTTACCAGTTTTACCTTTTACCGCAATTAAGCATCATTGACGTCAAAAATAATTTGGCGATTTCTTAAGGCCTCTTAAATAGTTAATTGCAAAATTTTTAAACATAATATGATATTATTTAGATATTACTTACAATACCAATTGATTATTGGTTCGTGTTCATTTATTTTTTTAATATTTTATGAACCGTAGAGATATTTTTAAGTCGATTTTTTTTTAAAAATAAAGTATAAAATAATGAAGTATATATTTTACATGTTGTTTTGTTTTTGCAATATTTCATGTTAAAATAAATAAAAATTGCTTTCTTCTTAATCGAACTGAGCTGGAAACTTTTTACAGCCGAGTTAACAATAAGACAATGAGCTATAAGTCCATATTTAAAGTTTTTTTAAAAATTTAAAAAAAACTAATTTTTTTAATGTATACAAGGTATTTTGTTATACAGGGCCTTAACATTAAAACAATTAAAGATAATAATGGCAAGAAATTAGTTTTTAAAATTTTAAAGGAAAACCATCAGCGTACTCTACCATCATTTCACCTAGGAATGTAATATAATAGTTTAAATATACACTAATTATTCACCAAATTTAAGGAGATCCGAAAAACATGCTCTTCTTCATCAACGATCTGCAGATTGGTGTAAGCTTTATCTATTATTGGTGTAAAGAATTAACTCAAGTTAAAATAGAATCGTATTGAAGTGTATTGAGAGTTAATATTGAATCGTATTGAATCTTTTGAAGTGTATTGAAAGCACCTTTTGAGATCCGAAAAACATGATCTTCCTCACCAACGATCTGCAGATTGGTGTAAGCTTTATCAATTATTGGTGTGAAGAATTAACTCAAGTTAATATTGAATCGTATTGAAGTGTATTGAGAATTGAAGTGTATTCAGAGCTAATATTTAATTATATTGAATCCTTTTAAGTGTATTGAGTGCACCTTTTGAGATCCAAAAAACACGATCTTCTTCACCAACGATCTGCAGATTGCCGTAAACTTCATAAATTAATGATGTGAAGAATTAACTACACCCTTCGAAGTGTATTAGAACGCTCGATTCAATATTAACTTGAAACAAAGTTATCATACACATAATTTTTAGTTTTTCAACACCAACCACAGGTATGTATTACACTACACACATAGGTGTTTGCATAGTAGGTAAACTGTTTGATCATTTCATGTTTTGCTGGCCAATTTTCGACATTGTATACAACTCTATTAACGTCTTTACATGACTACTACTTAACAATACTATACCTCACTACATACTTAACATGATTCCGTTCATTTTTCTTATCAGCTACGTGTAGTAATCGAATAACTTTAAATTTAAAGGTATTTTCTATTAACAAAATATTTTTTATAGTTCTTAAAATGCGTCAAAAAACATTTGTTTTTAAACATGTCTCGTTCATTTATAAAAATGAAGACAAACACTGCTATCACTCATTTTACCGGGATATCAGCACTTTTATTTGAAAGATGCTTTATTTGGCTTCAAGATTCAATGTTTGTTAAATATTTCAATTCTGTTGGAATAGTTAGTGTACTTCTTATATTTATCTGTGTTAAAATTATTTCTTAACAATATTTCATCCAAATTCCTCGATTTTAGATATAAATAAATATTTATCTTCATTTTTTGATTATGGTATCTCTCCGTCATTTCTGTTAAAAAGTAATCAATTGTATTTTAGTTCTGCGGAAATAATCAATTTCTTTGTTTACCGCTTAAAAATATACTTACATGCGTGTGCTTGTAGCATACTGTTTTATTTATGAATTATTATTTCAATACAGATACTTATTTAAATTTCTACCCGATATTTTAGGTAAACTACAATATCTGAAATAATGTTTACACGTTCTCTATCTTTGCAGTTTATTCTGTTTTAAATATTTCTGTTTTCTGTTTTTAATGTCTGTTTTTAATATTCAGCTTAAAAATAAGTCAATATTAATATCTATATATAAATACCATCGCAAAATTTAATTTTGTTTAGAAACGATATATTTTACAATTTATTTTGCTGGCACAAAAACAAACTCGAAAAGATTTAGCTATTTGACGTAAGATGATTTTTGTAAAAAAATAAATAAATAATTGTTTTAGTTACAGCATTAAAATGTCTAACTGCCATTATTGTTTAAGAAAAGTTTTCGATGTGAAATATTGAAATAAATATTATATCTTTTTTCTGAATATTAAATATATGCACAGACATTTACTAGATAATTTTTTATCTTATTTGTTTAAAAACGTAAATATATAACTTAATATTTGTTAAAAAGAAGAGAAAAAAAACATCTGTTCAGAGGTCTTTATATGAAATATTATTTTTAGTTTTTTTATATTATCAATCGCGAAACTTTTTATATCAGAAATTGATAAAATACGTAATTTTTGATAAAGAATTCACTGGAAAAAATTTTAAGTAACATTTTAGATCATTTAAGAACATCAGCTTTCAAAAAAAAAAAAAAATTCCATTTGTTTAAAAATATCAGCTATAAAAATTAAATATAGTAATTTCCGAAACAAATTTTCTTATTAAAAATCTTCTTATGTAATTTTGTCCGGCTGACTTAATTATATTCCCTATTTGCAATGATGTTATTAAACGTGTTTTAACATGTTTTAAAACCCAAAACGTATTACTTTCTTCCATCAAGCTCTTAAAATGTAACCATTTCATAACTGGACAAAGTATTTAAAACGTCTTTCATCTGCTTGAAGAGAGGTAAACAGTTATATTAAATGCTCATGAGGTTATGTTTTATCGCATTAGCGCTGACACATTTAATTTACAAGTTTAGAGAATTTAGTGGAAAATGTTGGGCTGAAATTTAATAGCTACTGAATGCGCATCAAAAAACGTACCCAATTGTAAGAGCTTAGACATTCATACAGATAATTTAACATAATAAAAATAACATTTCTGTAACATTTCAAACGTTATAGATTAATTTGCTAATTTAACACTGAGAAAAAAATGCATGGAAAACGTCACCAGAATGTGGTAAAATTTACCGTTTTTCTGACTCTATGAGAACACCAAAAAGCTCGGAAGTTTTACCGAAGCTCTTTCGTGATAGCTAAATGATGATTATAATAAAATTAACAATGCAAAGTGATTTATAATTTGTGATAAAGTTTGGTAAATGTAAAATTTGATAATTTATCGTGTAATTTTAGAGCATGTCATAAAAATCATTTATTTGGTTAAATTTACAATTTTGCATTTTTTACTGAATATGTGATAGTATGAATTATAATTTTTAATAAAACGTTACTATACGAACATAAAAATTACCAAATGCATGGCTTAAATACCGCATATATTTTATTTTTATCAAGATGAATCAGGGTTTATTTTACCAGAAATGTCATTTGCCATGCATTACGGTAATTTTACCAGAGTTTCTTTCCCCGTGTATAGTTCTACTTTTTATGTACGATAAAAATGCCTAATTTACAATTACAGTTTCTGTCGATATTTTTTGAAAAATAAAGATCTTTTTTTTCCCTTATCAACATTTTTAAATCTACTGAATCTAAGTTTTAACTAACTGGAGTTGAAATCATTCAAATGTTCCTGACACTGGCTCCTGCAAGATTTTCCTTGACTTAGACTCCTTTAAGAGGAAACTATACCACGGGAGGAACTTTTCATGTCAAATCCTCTATCCCCTCGATAAGTAATTTAAATTATTTAATTGAAGTATAGAAAAAATGAACCTAGAATAAGGCATGAAGTTTCAATACTGAAAAGAATTTTTCAAAATAAGAAAAGGAAAACAAATTATGAGAGGATAATTTTGGATTACGCGATGGGGAAGTTCTCTTCTAGTAATTGGTTAGCTTCTATATTTTGATTTCTCTTTTGCAATTGATACTTCATGCCTTGCTCAAAAGGAAAACTCAAAATGAAAGCAAATTATGAGAAGATAACTTAGGATTACGCAATGGGGAAGTTCTCTTCTAATAATTGGTTAGCTTTTTTTATATTTTAATTTCTTTTTAACAATTGATACTTCATGCCTTGCTCAAAACTAAAACTCAAAACGAAAACAAATTATGAGAGGATAATTTTGGATTACGCGATGGGGAAGTTCTCTTCTAGTAATTGGTTAGCTTTTATATTTTGATTTCTTTTTAGCAATTGATACTTCATGCCTTGCTCAAAATTAAAACTCAAAGCGAAAACAAATTATGAGAGGATAATTTTGGATTACGCGATGGGGAAGTTCTCTTCTAATAATTGGTTAGCTTTTTCATATTTTAATTTCTTTTTAGCAATTGATACTTCATGCCTTGCTCTAGGATTGCCTGAACTCAATTCTTCTATACTTTAAATTTTAAATTAGTTATGAAGGTGAAACAGAATTTGTGATGAAAACTTTCTCCTTAGTTATAGCGTCGTCTGAACTGCAACTCCGACTGCACAGCCCTGGTCAAAAAGTTGAGCAGTTAATCCGGATTATTAAGGAAATATAAATAAAACTTATGTGTCGAAACAGTTTAAAAGAAAGTTTTATCGAGAGAAAAAAGAAAGAAAGAAATGTAAACTCCAACATCCCCGGAGTAAAGTCAAAACCTTTATAAATCTCTTCATCCTTTCACTGTTTAATGCTGTGGGAGAGAAAAAAATAGCGTAGTTTTGAGTAGATTAAATGGATATTTCCAAATCATACATTTTTTTAAAAAATTCTTCTTTGAATAACAACAGTGCTGAGTAAAATTGTAGTTCTATGTTGATGTTGTTAATATCATTACCATTAAATTATTAATAATAAGCTTTTATTAATAAAATTGTTAATAAAAGCAATATTACTATTTTGAAAAAGACAATGAATCTCGTGATTTTTTCCTGATTATTTATTTATAAATGAAATAAATTAAATGTAATCATACTTTTAATCCTAAACGTTTAAAGAAACATTTACTTTTAAGTAGATTAGATGTGTATTTCCAAATCATATCTTTTTTTAATTGTTCTTTGAATAACAACAGTGCTGAGTAAAATTGTTAGTTCTATATTGATGTTGTTACTATCATTATTTATAATATTATTAATAATAAAATTATTAATAATAAAATTTTAATAATAAAATTTTATTAATAAAATTGTTAATAAAAACAATATTACTGTTTTGAAAAAGACAATGAATATCGTGATTTTTTCCTGATTATTTATTTATAAATGAAATAAATTAAACTTAAAACTTAGTCATACTTTTTATGCTACACGTTTACGGAAATATTTTACTTTTGAGTAGATTAGATGTATATTTCCAAATTATATCTTTTTTTTAACTCTTCGTTGAATAACAACAGTGCTGAATAAACTATTTGTTTTATATTGATGCTGTTACTATTATTAATTCAAAATTATTAATATTAAAATTGTTATAAAATTGTTAGTAAAACAATTTTACTAATTGTAAAATTTTGACAAAGAAAATTAATCCCTTAAATATTTCTTGATTATTTACTTATAAATGAAATAAATTAAATTTAATCAGACGTTTAGGTTTTATCCTAAACGTCTAATGAAACATTTTATTTTTAAGTAGATTAGATGTGTATTTCCAAATCATATATTTTTCTAATTCTTCTTTGAATAACAACAGTGCTGAGTAAAATTGTTAGTTCTATATTGATACTGTTACTATGATTAGTATAAAGTTATTAATAATAAAATTGATAATAAAAACAATATATTACTATTTGGAAAAGTCAATGAATCTGATTTATTTTATTCAGCATTTCAATTAAACTATTTTCACTTGAAAAACACATTTTTCAAACTGGTACCTGATATTTCTGTGCATTTCAAATCGGGTTTTTCTGGAACTATTATTTTAGACTGCACATCTACCTTTTAATTGAAGAGCTAAGTGTATGAAGATTTTAAGTAACATTTTGGTAAATTTGTTTAGAATATCATAAAATATTATGTGTTTGAATTATATGAAATAAATTCATGCATTTTATTCATTTTTCGAGTTTAAGCCTTTATTTGGCGAAATCTATTAATCATCAAGACTCATTTAAATTGTTCACGTCATTGAGTTTGCATACTTGGAAGTTTACTGCCAAAGACAGATTTTCTAAGATACTCATTGACTGTTTGTTACTAAATGCACTTAGAACCTTCTTCCACTCCTAAAATTATCTACTTATGCTTAGTGTTTTCATCTTTTTCTTCTGTACAGTGAGCAACTAAAAGCCTTGCCATAGTAAATTACTATTGCATAGTTAAATTTCACGAAAATAAAATTTCCCCGGAATTTCAAACTTTTTTCAAAAATGTAGCTAAGAACTTTCTTTCACATCATTCTTATATTATGAAATTGTTTGTGTGATATTTATCAATGAAACCAATTGCATCTTAATAAAATATAAAAATTTAATATTCAGATTTATTTTAAATAGTTGTAGTAATTGAGTGTGTAATTATGAAAAACAATATTAATAAACAATGCTACAAAAGCAGAAATACTTTAGCTGCAGAATTATTTTTTGCTCACAATAAATCTTTTTGTGATAAATTTTTAATTAAAATTATTTTGTACACATTATTTCGAGCATTAAATAAATAATACAAAATTTTAATTAACATCAACTATTAATTTTTTGCTCCTTCAATCCAATCCCAGTTTGATTAATATTTCAATACAATATATAATACAAATCATAACAAAAAAAATATATTGGGTTAAATTAAAAACAACACGGTAAGTTTATTCCACGCGTTTACCGAATCTGGGAAAAATAATTACTATTTGCACAAAATTCCCTATTCCCCAAACGGAGCTTCCAGAAATAACAAACTCTTTCACAAAAAACTCTAAATAAATAAAAATATATGTTTCTTAACTTCGAGATAACTTTGAAAATTTGCTCAATTGTTCCTTGACAAGCGCTGTGTTTTCTTCTTTTATACAATCAAAACGCTATGATTCTTTCAGTGTCAACATAACTTTTTGTGCTACCACGATCAGATACTTGGCATTTTCGCGTTAATTAAGCGTCCATGGAGTTCGAAGAAAACGATACATATAACCTTTTTCTTCAGAGCTCCTCCTGCCTTAGGGGTTGTTGACGAGACATATCATTTAACTGACTCTAGAACGAAATATAATTAGTTTTGCTGCGACAATAAGCGTATTGACTTCTTTGAATTGAAGAATATTTTGGTCTTGGCGGAAAACGGCTCACCTTTAAAACGATTTAAAAACGAATGTTTGTCTGCGAATCGATCGGATTGAGTTGTTTAAATCGCGAAGCAATTCTTTTAGACTCAGTGGAACAATTTGAGGAGCCCTTTTGGGGTTGAGTTTCTTTTTTTAAAATTGAAAATCGTTTGGTGTATCGATATTGGAGTGTTGTCGAGTTTTGGAGAATGGAATAAATAAACCAATGGTTTTTGAATAAAAAGTTAGTTTTGAGTTTCATTAGTCATAGGGGCATTCAAAAAAAAAAAAATTGCCCCCCTTTTTTTTAACTTGAGAATAAGAAGAAAATGAAATGATTATTTAATAAAATACCTAAGTGTTGTTTTAACGAAAACAGGAAGTATACAAAAGTGATTATTTCTATTTAATTGAAGTGTAGCGTGACAATATGTCACGCGAATTGCAAGAAATCTTCTTATTTGAAACAGGACTGTTTTTACATTAAGCAAATGTTTTGTATTCTTTCGAGAAATTAAGTAGTAGTTAACAGAAGAATATATTATTAATTAAGAAAAGAACCGCTTTTTAATAAGAATTTTTTTGCGTCACGCCATGTAAAATATCCGGGGGTTAAAGGGTTAAGTTAAAATAATAATATTACGGTTTAACAAGTCTAGTGCTCAGTGATATAGGGATCATTATATCGTGATATATCGTTACAAAATACTGATATTTCACCATATATCGCAATTATTTCCTAAATAACTAATTTATATTATTTTTAAAATCCAAATCTAGTTTATCAACACTCACACTAATGACGTATACGATAATTTAAATATCGTAATTTGACGCTTAAAAACGCTTTATTGATTTGACGCTTTATTGATTTTTTGATACACTGATTTAAAAATTAAAAATGTTTTTTTTTCTTTCCATTTATCACTAACGACATCAACTATATTGATCGTCGATGGAATTTTTCGAGCTCAAGTATATAAAATAAAAACATACGATTTATCAATTCATCTTAAATTAATGTTATAAAAAAGAGTAACGATAAATCAAAAATGAAAATAAATATGATAAATGAAAATGAATAACAAACGAAATTGGAATATTTGTAAATTGGAATACTGTTGAATTGGAATATTTTAATTATAATATTCGTTGATAGAACTGCACCAATTTTATCAATTTCAAATTTTGTGAATTCCACTTTAAAACTAATTAAGCGGATTAATAATAAAAATAAAATTCTTTATTAATAATAAAATTCTTTATTAATAATAAATACTATATTAAATACTATAATTTTACAATATAAATACTGGAAAAGTAAATTTTCGAGGTTTCTCTCAAGAAAATTCTTGCATAACTCCCCTAATTTAATGCAATAAATAAGGTGTATTGGAAATTTTTGTTTATTTTATGTTTTATGCTTTATTATTCCAAATTTGTTATTATTATTATTATTATTGTTATTAATGTTTAATATGTTTTCTTTTCTTTTTCAAAAACCTGTCTGTTCCGGAATCGCTCATCGGTTCCAGAGACACAGTCAGGTGAGTGATAACTTTTTTAATTTTTATAACTGTTTCAGTTTTTTCCTTTTATTTTTTTCACATTTATAACACGTATGTTTTCTCTCGTTATTTACTTTGCAGTTTGTGTTTAAATATTTATTTTCTACTTTCAAAAAGTTCATTAATGTATGTAAATACTGAATAATTTAACATACTTCAATAAACGTTTAAAAAATTTAAAAGGCTTTAAAAGGTTAAATAAGAAAAGTATTTATATAATATAAATATTTAACTTGCATTTTATTTTAAATTTTACTTTTCATTCATTTAAATTAAGTTAATGAAAATAGTTTGGCAATTAAATTTAAAGTGCATTTAAAATTATAAATAAGGTGTAGGTTTGATGTGTGATGTACAGAAAACTATTACTGTATAATACAATCAAATTTAATCGCTATCGGTATCTGTGTAATGATATGAGAGATATGAGATATACGTAGCAATTTATTAAAAAAAAACCTAATTTTATTTTTTTTTTAAATTACAGAGCATCGTAAAATTAAAAAAATATATATATAAATTTGGACCATTTTTAAATTAATTTCCTTTAATAAAATTTAAAATGATTTTTAAGAAATATCGTACATTTTTAAAACATTTTTTTTATTTTTTTATTAGTAAATTGGTTTTAGTTTTTTTTTATATTAAACCAGGAAAACATACTTTCACATAAATTTCTGCAATTTTTAAATTATTTTAAATAAAAATTGAAGCAATATTATATGTCCTACATTATCCGTTCATTATTACCACATTATTATTTCATTATTATTTTCTAACTCATTTTTCTTTTTTATCATTATCATTCTTTATTATTATTATTATTTATCACTATTTTTTTATAACCGTTATCCTATTAACATATTCTATATTAGAGAGATTTTGCGCATCTCTCTGTACTCCTCTAATTAAATAAATTCGCAGTGCACAAGTAATTACTCACTTACTCGAGACTGCGCTGTTGGATATTTCGCTGAGTGTTTGGATACGTGGCTGAAAGTGCTGAAGAATCTCTGTATCATCCTTACTATTTTTTTTCAATTTAGTATAATGAACAATGCAATAATTTTTGCGAACTAATTTCAGTGATATTTCCTACGCATTGTACAATTACAAACACAATTAACAAATTTAATTTATTATTTCATTTCATCCGCATCATAATTATCATTATCTTTTAAATTGTTAAAACATTAAAAAAAATTTTTTTTCACTAGACTTGCGTATTTTAAATTTATTTTAGCATTATTTAAGTTTCCTGCTTTTCGTTTAAATATTTTCTGCCGTTTTTTTTTTTATCAAAACACATTGATGTAGAAATTATGAAATTAAAATTAAACCATCGCTGTTCCGTTTTCAAACTCTCTCTCAAATTTAAAGAATTTATTGATCACTGAACCAAACAAAAATGCAGACATCGAATTTTGTGTTGAAAGATAATTCCTCATTATTTCTCATAAAAAAGTTTCGATTCTCATTATTAGTTGCTATAACATCCCCCACCCCCTCTTGTTAATCAATCCATAATAACTAGAACCCCCCCCTTTCGCAAAGTAGTACTGCCCAAATTTCTGCATATGATTGCCTCAACTGCAGAATCATTGGTCCTTCCTGGACGAAAAAGCATGGAATTAAAATGGGGGGGGGGGCTGAGACTTTTTTTCAGCTCTCACTTAGAAGAGGGAATTAAAAGAAGATGAAGTAAAAGAGGAGAGAAAAAACAAATCCTCCTCTTTTTTTTGTTTGGGGGTGGGGGATAAACTTCTTTTAATAAGAGGAAGAGTCGGATTGTGGGGGTGGGACATGCGAAGTTGCACAAACACGTGTCACTAGCGCACGAGAGGACAAGGATTCTGGCGCCCAGTTGCGGGGGGGACTAGGGGGCGAGGGCGTGTACCATCCTTCGTTAATGAGTTTTTCTAATCGAAATGCATTTGCATCTCTTAACAAGTTTTCTTTTTTTCTTTTTTTGTTGTTGCTACATCCTCAGACCGTAACGACTTTCTTCCCCATTAAGTATTTTGCCTCTCATAAAAACTTCGCATTCGTTTCTTTTTTAACGAATGTTCTTATTAAAAACGATGTAAGGGCGCTGCCCGGGTATACATACAATTTTTTTTTTCACATTCCCCACCCCACCCTCATTTCATTCTAATTTTTTTTCTTTCTTTCTACATTCAACCATCGTCATTTGGAAAATGTTTTTTTTTCTTTCTAACCCCCTCTTTTTTTTTTTGGCCGGCTGTTTTTCATTACTGCTCGTGTCTGCGTCTTCATTTCGCGCTCGCTCTGCCCCACCCCCACGCGCTACTTCCACAAACGATTTTTTTTTCTACTGCCCCCTTCTTTTTTGTCTCTCCTTTCATTTAGAGACGGGGTAAAAAAATTAAAAAAGAGCTTAGTCATTAATGGTTTTTAAAATACAAACATGGTTTTTTAAGATTTTAAGAGCGTAAAAAAACAAGGGCCGCTTCGCTCCTTGCATTAGAAGGTGGAAGAGAAAAAAAACAGTAGCTGTTTTTTTTTTCATTTGCTCCTCCCTCTAGTCTTTCAGTTTTCTATCCACCGAATCTCTTCGTGTCCTAGGGCAGTTTTTTTTCTCTACGTCTTCATGAGACGTAGGGGGGCACTGAAGCGGTATTCTGGGGGGAAGAGTAATTTTTTTCTATTCTATGCTCGCGGGTAAGGCTTGGCAATATATTTTAATGAACCTTCTAACCGTAGGATATTAGAAAGCGCTTGATGAGAATATTTGAATCTCGCATATTTAAAAGAGTAAGAAAAAAAATTTCGCGTAAAAATAAAAGCCTTTTAACTACGCTCTTTATTTACTTATTTGAAGTGGCGGGGGTGGGGGAGATATTCCCAAATTCATCGGCTGCTTCCATTATTTATGACTGACGATATCGATCCAGCAGGTGCACTGATGAATCTTCTAAAGGGACTAAACAGCCTCCAGAAAGCCTCTTTTTAGAATGTATAAATTTCACTCAATCTAAGAATAAAGAAATATATTATCTGATTAATTTGCAATGCAGAATACTCCGTTTCTGTCAGATTTTCTTGATACAAAGAATGTATGTCTGATCTTTTTAGTGTACTGAAACCTGTTAAGAAACCCCTGGTGTATGCTTTCTATCTATAACCGTGTAACTTATTTCTTGACTGTGTGTTTTGATGGTGAATTTTATTGTATAGTCAGGTTCATTTATGTGGCAGCGAGACAAAATAGCTGAGGTTAATTTTGTTTGTGCTATTTTGGTATTTCTGTTAAAATAGCGTTTTTAGCTTTTCAAAACCTTAAGTCATAACGAATATTAAGAATTCTAAATTGCACTGACACTTACAATATACCTTCCGTTAAAATGTGTTTATAAACTACATTAACTTCACAATTTAAAATGAAATCAAATATTCTATATAACTACTCCCTGAATTGCGAACACAATTTTAAGGCATTTCCGATTGTGTTATATGGAGATTATAATGAGCTGTAAATGTTAGAGATTTGAAAATAGCTGAAGTATTGCGTTCAGCTAAAGGTAAGTTAAAAATGCTTAGTTAGATATGTTTCACAAATAAAATTAACCAATGCCATATTGTCTCGATTTTGCAATTAATATAGGATATCTGTTACGATATCCTAAGTAACCTAATTGGCAAATTTTCCATGTCCGATTCAGTTCTTGGAATCGAACGAGTAGGAAAACGTTAATTCGTCTGCAGTTTTAATTCTGAAACATATAGAGTCATTATACATAGTAAGCAAGTTAAGAAAAGACCATTGTGGTATAGGATTTAAATAATCATCCTAATTGTGGTATAGGATTTAAATAAGCGTTTCAAAATTCATTTTGAAACGCTTACACAATATAAGGTTATAACCGCACTAAAAGGTTAAATGACCTGAATGTCTAAATAACATTTGTTGATATGTTAGGTTCAGTAATAGACGAGCTGCGATGGCACAATTTTTAAGGGATTTAAACTTAACCATGATCCATTGGGCAAAAACAGGCTGTTGCGTGAATGCTTTGCTGTACTTTTTGTAATAAATTTGTCATTTGATTAGCGAAAGTCATGAACACTTTCGGTTTATTAATTTTCTATAAAGTTCCATACTAGTATTAATTTTTAAAAACATTTATAAAACATTTTCACTTAAAGTTAGTATTAAAAATTTTAATTAAATTTTTACTTTAAAATGATTAAACTTCTTATTGAAAGCTTTTAACTTTTTTTCAGCCTAAAACTCGAGTGTGAAAAATTAGCTAGTGAGAAGACAGAAATGCAAAGGCATTACGTCATGGTAAGTTTCTGATGAATTTTAGTATTATTTAACATCATAATTACTGCAGAAGCTAGTGTATTTATAAGTATTCTGTATCATATGTATTCTATAGTATTAACACAATTTATCAATATTAGACTATTATTTATTGCGTGTCTCACACAATAAAATATTAAAATTTGTATCTTAAACAATTTTCGAATTACAGCTGCGAAAACGCAACGTTTTTTGCTGTTGTAAAAAGTGTTTTTCTGTTGTCGTTGGAATTTTCGAATTACAGCTGCGAAAACGCAACGTTTTTTGCTGTTGTAAAAAGTGTTTTTCTGTTGTGGTTGGAATTTTCGAATTACAGCTGCGAAAACGCAACGTTTTTTGCTGTTGTAAGAAGTGTTTTACTGTTGTTGTTGTCTCATACAATAAAATATTAAATTTTGAATCTTAAACAATTTTCGAATTACAACTGTGCAAACGTTTCTTTTTTTACCGTTGTAAGAAGTTTGTGTAAAAAGTTCGTTTTTGACTAATTTCGTATTTTTTAGCGTTGGTTAGATTGTGATTAATAATATGATCAATGCCAATGCTTTTTTTTTTCAAAGCTAAGCTTCAAAAAATGTAATTATTGAGTAACCAGTTTTTTTTAAAATTTTTTTTGGGTGATCTTGGCCCTTAATGAGTATTTAAACACAAAGAATTGATATTGCAACAAAATGAAATATTACATCAAGAAAAAAATATGGCCAACAGTCAGAATATAGTAACATTTTCTGTGTTTCTGACACTATGGGAACACCACAAATATCGCTAATTTTTACAAAAGCACTAAGGTAATGATTTTAGTGAAATAAGCAATGAAATGTGGTATTATAATGTAGGATAGAATTTTTTAAATGCAGTAAAGCTGAGTAACCTTATCATGATATCTTAAAGAATGGCATAAAAACCATTTAGTCGGTTAAATTTACTTTTCAGTTATGTATTTTTTTACTAGATGTCTGGTAATAAGAACTATAACTTTGAATGCCAAAAATTCTGCTGAACCGTTTACATATGAACGGAGAAATTGTTAAATGAATAGTTTAAGTACAGTATATTTTGGTTTTATTAACTAGAATTAAGGCTTTTTGGTTCAAATTACAGTGAAAAGTGCCAGTATTCAGGGTGCCGGTTCTTTTTACCGTAAAATCCATTTTTACCGAAGCATATCATTGAACCAAAAACCTGATATACTGAAAATTTTACAGTAATAAATACCGTTAAATCACTGAATTACTCTAATTAAATAAACGTTACTGTAAAAATTGCGATATAATATTTTACGATAAAAATCGATTTTGCAGTAAGAAATACCCATAGTGCCAGTGCTTTTACAGTGTATAACTATTTACTTTACTTCTCACTATAAATTATATAGACTTTCTTAAAATAGTTTTTTATCATGAAAAATTATGTTTCATATAAATTTTTAATCTATTTTCAGTATTACGAAATGTCGTACGGCCTCAACGTCGAGATGCATAAGCAAGTAAGTGATTTTTTTAAAACTTTTTTTCCCATGATTTATAATTGAAGGGCTTGATGAAAAAACATGTTAAGTGAGATTGCAAGAAAATTCTTTACTACAGAAACTCCTTTTATGCAGAAATAAACAACTTAAATCTATATATATGAAGCTTTTTTCTCCTTCTGCTGGAAACCGCCTTATTTAAAGACTTACTATAATAAAATGAAGTTCTATGTTTACAGCCAATCTTAATATGCTTTTAAATATTAGTGTTTACAAAATATCACTTAACATATTGAGTGGAAACATAAAAAAATATTTTTTGGCCATAAAGAAACAACCAGTAGCTGTTTATATAAGTTTTTTTCTTTTGGGCTGTTTACATTAAGTTTTCTTCTCTCGTTGGAAATCATCTCATTTAAAGACTTGAGGAAAAAAAGAAGAGTTAGCGTTCCATCATTATATTCAAAATTAACATATTTTGAAATTTTAGTGTTTTCAAATTTTTGCTTAACATATTGAGTTGAATCAGGAAAAAAATTTCGATCGTAAGGATACAACCAGAAGCTGCTTATAGCAATTCTTTTCTCGTTTGGGCTTTTTATATTAAGTATTCTTCCCTCGTTGAAAACTATCTCACTTAAAGACTCAAGGAAAAAAAAAGAATTAGTGTTTTATGTTTATATTTCAACGGTAATATGTTTTTAAATTTTAGTGTTTTTAAAATTTGGCTTAACATATTTAGTGGAACCTTGAAAAAATTATTTTTAGGTCGTAAGTTAGCGAACAGTAGCTGTTTATTTCAGTTTTTTTCTCTCTGGTTAAAGATTGCCTTATCTAAGAACTTTGTAAAATAAATTAACGTTCTATGTTTGTAGTTCCCTATATGTTTTAAAATTTAAATTTTTCAAAATAATACCTAAAATATTCCTTGCAGTAAAGCATTTTGATGTATAGTTGCTATCATTTTTGATATTGAGGTAAACTAAATACATTTTTAAATGCAGAAGTGTATTTACAGTGCAAAAAAAGATATAAATATTTACAAATAAACAATAGTTTGAAAGTATTAGTGCGAATACATTATTATATATTTTTACAATGAATACATTAAATTGATTCTAATGCACATAATAATATGCATTGTCTCAGTTAATAACCAAAAAAAAAAGTATAAATAAAACTATAATAGTAAAAAGGTAAATAAAAAGTTTTATTTTGCACAAAAATGGTGGAAACTATACACCAAAATTTTTTACAGTGTGTGCAATCTGAGAAAATTTATTTTTGGAACATAAAGAACAACAGGTAGCTGTTTTTGTTAAATTTTCTTCTGTGAAAGTTTGTTTTGTGAAGTTTGATTCTGTTTCGGTGAAAATCATCTTATCTAAAGAATTTGCTGGCAGAAAAAAGAATGTTCTTTGTTTATTGTCAACCATAGCATGTTTTCAAATTTTAGTGTTCTGAAACTATCACTAAACATGTTTTATAGAGAATTAACCGAGGAAAATAAACTTTTTGGAGTGTAATGAAACAGCCAGTAACTATTTGTACAAAGTTTTTCCTCCACTACCTTATCTGAAACTTTATCAAAATAATGTTGTATGTTTGAAGTCAAACCTATTAAGTTTTAAAACTATAGTGTTTCAAAATATAGCTTAACATATCAGATTGAATTTGAGACAAATTATTTATAGAATCTGTCGTTAAGAATACTTTACCAAACAAATTGATGATTTATGTTTAAAATCAACCATAATATGTTTTAAGTGTTTCCAAAACAGGGTTTAACATGTTCTCACATTAAGCTCTTAAATTGTATGGGATTTTAAATAATTCATTGTTATTCGTTCAATTATCTTTTTAATGCTAAAAATTAATAATACATCTTCATATTTCAATTATTGTATCTAAAGCAAATAAATTATTTATTAGCCAAATAAGAATCGATAAAACAAAAATACATTTCGTTCGCAAAGCTAAGTGACTGCCAATTCTAACATCAATTCTTACTTGGCGGTGAAAAGAACCCATCCGGTAAAAAAAGAGACGCCAAACAATTTTATCGAGCTACTAATTGCAAACCTCATTCCCAGTAAACCGATTTCACGAAACACCATGTCAACATTTCATTTACCGATTTTTAATCGCCGACTTTTGTGAAAAGCTTATAGCCAAGACAAG
Source organism: Parasteatoda tepidariorum (assembly GCF_043381705.1). Lineage (NCBI taxonomy): Eukaryota > Metazoa > Arthropoda > Arachnida > Araneae > Theridiidae > Parasteatoda > Parasteatoda tepidariorum. The sequence goes on from NC_092210.1 coordinate 12,137,299, forward strand.
AAGAGTGGTGGTGGGGGGTTTGACGACAAGGGGGGGGGGGGTTGAAAGCAGTTTGGATTGGAAAGAAAGGAATGATGATAGAAAGAGAGGATCTTTTTGATGTGAAAAAAAGAAAAGTGCTAACCTTTTAACTGAATTAACACAGCCTTCGGCTGCATTGAAATCTCCGTATTTTCCAATAATAAAAACGAATATTTGAGAAGTCTTATTTTATGAGATTTATTTTATTCTTCATTTTTGTTTTCGACATCCATGTGTAGAAAGCATTGATGTGTAGAAATGCGGGGAACTGAGTGTGCGGGGGGGGGGCGTACTGCTGTATTTGCGTTGAGTGAGTGTCTCAATCTCTTTAAGAAGTCGAATCGGGTCTTCCTTATTCTTACTTAGGCCACCATCTTTACAGCCCCTGTATTTGTGCTGGGACTACAGCAGCGCGAATAAAGTAAGAAAAGAAGTGATGTGTCATATATGTGGATTCTAGAGTGTATTTTTATTGGAAAGAAAAAACTTTATGTGTTTATATATATAAATACTTGAATGAGCAATAATCAATTTCAATCCGCCATAAAGGGTCACAAACTAATTAAAAGTCTAAATACACTAAATTTGCATGACTGAAGTATAATTTATTTTAATCCTCCAGAAAAAGCCACAACTCTTATAAAATGTAAGTTTTCCATGATTTGTTTGACTCATTTCGGTCCAGGATATAAAGTCACAAATCTTAAAAATAAATAAATTAATTTCATAAATTTTGCTTGATTGAGAAGTAATCGATATCGTCCCTCCATATAAAGTCATATATTTCATAGAAAATTAAAATTTCACAACTTGTTTTGCTTGAAGAATAATCGATTTCGGTTCTCCATATAAAGTTATAAATCTTAAAATAAATAAATAAATTTCACAAAAATTGTGAGATTGATGAATGATAGATTTCGGTCCTACATATATAATTAAAAATCTTAATAAGTAAAATTTATCAAAGTTTGAATGATTGAGGAATGATCGAATTCGATTCTCCATATAAAGTCATGAATCTAAAAAAATTTGAATTTCATAAAATGTACTTCAGTGAAGAATGGTCGATTTCGATTCTCCATATAAAGTCATGAATCTAAAAAAATTTGAATTTCATAAAATTTACTTGATTGAAGAATAATCAATTTCGATTCTCCATACAAAGTCATGAATCTAAAACAATTTGAATTTCATAAAATTTACTTGATTGAAGAATGATCAATTTCGATTCTCCATATAAAGTCATGAATCTAAAACAATTTGAATTTCATAAAATATGCTTGATTGAAGAATGATCGATTTCGGTCCTCCACATTAAGTCACAAATCTTAATATGAAGGACTTTTGTGAAATTTAATATTAAAAATTCAAACTTCACAAAGTTGCTTTTGTCAATTAATTAATTTTTGCTCTCGTTATGAAACTTCAAATTTTATAAAACTCTAATTGTCTGAAACTTCCTTAATTGAGGAATGATAAATTTTGTTTCTCCATGAAAGTTCACGAACTTTAGAAAAGTAAATTTTACCTAACTTACAATATTCAATATTTTTTTTATGTTTGCTGCATAATCGTGTAGAACAGTTTATCAAAACAATATTTATCTTTATTTATCACATACATAAACTGAAATAAGGATTTTATCCGACTAAGTCACGCATCATAAATGAAAAATAAGTTTGATTAGGAATCTCTGTTAAGACACTCCAATTAGCCTCTCTTGACCTCAAAATTGTGCTTTATTAAATCACGAATGCTGCAGATTTAGCTGCAGAGCTACACGAAACTTGTTTTGTTTCTAATTGAGCAAGTTTTTACCTGATGTATTTTTTTTTTTAAATTCTTTCCGACTGCTTTTTTATTATTGCATAATACGCTACAGATTTATAAGGTCAGGTTTCATAACTAGAAAATTCTAAATCAAATTTATGATCGCCGAATTAAAGATAAAAAAGTTGCAAATGAGATCACAATCTGATCTTAAAGTTCAGAAAAGTTATTCTACTTCTTTGTTATCTTAAAAAGAATTATGTGATTTTTCTCTCCTTATTAAGTAACTAATATTTTTGCATTATTTTACTTATTGAAATATGTTTCAGTGAGCTTAGTTACCATATTTTAATATTAAAAGATATTGGGTTGGCTACTAAGTTCTTTTATTAGTTTCTATTTAAATTCCATTTTTTAGGACCTATTTTTAAATAAAAAAATTTTAAGTTCCTATTTTTAAATTTTTTTTAATGTTTAAAGTCTGAAAACATTCTATTTTCTTTGCAAGTTCTCTTGTCGATTGATGTGAATTTTTGCGTAAAAAAATAGTTTAATCGCTTTGCAACGAACTGATATGGACTGCTCAAAACGAAGTACCAAACTAAGTTCCTTTTTTAAATTTTTATTTAAGTTCCAATTTTCAAATAAGTTCCTAAATTTTTTTTACATTTTTTAAGCGTTTGAAGTGTGAAAACATTATATTTCTTTGCAAGTTCCTTTGTCGGTTGACGGGAATTATTGGGCAAAAAAATAGTTTAACTTATCTACAACTATTACATAAAACTTATCTGGACTGTCAAAACGAGGTGTGTCTTTGAGGTAAAAATTACCAATTTTAAATTTGGTATGCCAATTACGAGAGATTTTTAAGTTATGACAATCTCTTCATACATAGCACAAATATTACTAGCTGCTTTTGTGACCTTAAAACTCTTATTAAAAGGAAAAAGAAAGAAGTGTCGAAAATGCTCTTTTTTTCAGTTTGTCATTTTATTTTAGTGTTCTGAAAATTAACCTAAATAGTTTAATAATTTACCTAAATAATTAAATAACATCTAACAAAAAAAGGATTCCAGTAAAAAAAAAAAAAACAATTTCTTTCGAATGATCTAAAACATTATACCAAAAACATATAATAGTATGCGGAATGTTTAAACTTAAAAAAAAAAAAAAAAAAAAAAAAAAAAAAAAAAAAAAAAAAAAANAAAAAAAAAAAAAATAGGAAAAAATATTTTAAAAGTTCAAAGCATAAGCAAAACATTCAAAAATATTAATTATCTAATTAATGAGTAAAGAGAGCTGAACCATTTTTGGAAAATGGCTGCAGAAAAGATAGTTACCTGAAACTGCTATGAAGTTCATTTTTTTACGGTATACCTTTGTATTTTTTACGTGCATCTTCGATTTTTTTATATAGTATAAATTATATAATACATATTAATTATATAATATAATATAAATTATATAATATAATAAAATTATATTATTTCATATAATATATATTATGTGACATAATATTATTATATTATATAATATAATATAATTATATAATACAATATAATCGCCGTCTTGTATCGCCGTCTTGTATCGCAATATAATCGCCGTCTTGTATGTAGGTTTGCTTGGTAAACGTTAATTTTTTTTTTTTTTTTTTTTTGTTTTTNGGGACGTTCAATAGTTTTCATTAATCTTTTGTCTATGATGTAATTTTTAAGGCATAAAATCACAACTTCTACATTTTCCTTTTCTTAAAAAAAAAAAAAAAAGAATAACAATTTACGAATTCCACTTACGGCATGTGTGAAATTTTACAATAAATAAAATCACAATTTTACAATAAAAATAAATGTTTCTTTTTGTTTGTCTCAAGTATCTAGCGATTATTTTTATTTTTTCATATATTTTTATTAGTTTTGCAATAGTTAATTTAAATTACATTCATTAAATTACTTAATGAATAGCCTACTAAATTGTTTTTAATTGAAATTAATGAAGTTATTAATTATATGCCATATACTACCACTCTATTTTACATAACAGTTAAAATTTCATTTAATTCATATTAATTACACTAAATATTTTTAAAGATAAATTAAGTATGTGATAAATTAATTTAAACAATTAAAGATTAATTGAACAAAATTTATTACTTAAAATATGTATTGTTATAAAGAAAGGAAATTTTTTTAACATGACAGAAGTTATTGTTACTCAATTCTATTACTATTATTTCGTCAAACTTTCTAGTTTAGTTTAATCTATTTACAGCACAATAATTTAAAATTTTTTTTACACATATTTCTTTTAAAACGTCATTTATTTTAACATTAATTATTTTAAATCCAGACAACTTCCTTCACAAAGATGAATAGTAATTCTCGTGTTTTATTAGAAAGTTTGAACAATATGTCTGCTTTATAGTTTTAAAACATTTTTCTGACAATTACTCAAGAAATATTGAAATACAAATAATTATGATATACAGTCTCATTTATAAATAATATACTCAAGGCTTTTCTAACAATGAAGGGAATATTAATTATATATTTGTAACAATTTGCTTCTTTATTGCTTATTGAGGCTGTTATACTCACTAATCATATTAGAAATAATACTTAAATATAATTATTTATATTTTATAACATTTCAAAACATGCGTATTGTTATACATATGTATGTTTACAAATTCTTTTGTAAGAGTAGTTAAAAATTAATGAAAATATGACAAAAACATTTTCATGCTTTAAACTTTTTTTTGTACCGAGATCAGTTTTAACTAATGCTAATTTGCGTAATTCATCTAAAATTTCTAGATTTAGCCTTTTTACAATATTCTTAATGTACATTAATTACGTAAGTTATTCGAATAAAGAATTTAACAGGCAATTTAAGGCATAATACTCAACCTTCAAAATTTATAGACTTATGTTTTGTGACTTTTAAGTAATTTAGAACATGGGTTTTAACTCTATTAAATTTAAAATTCAGCAAAACTTCTGCAAATAACAAAGTTACTGTGGTTACGGTAAATAAAATTTGATATTTTACAAAATTTTTCGAAATAAAAGTTACTTCGAGTACAATAAATATTATCCAAAAAAACCGACCAACCTTAAATAACTTTTAATCTAATGATCGGAACACCACGTGCTAGGACTCAATTTTACAAAAGTCGTATATTTAAATTTCGATTTCTCGGGAACTATTCTACCGATTTCGATCAAATTTTGTATTTTGCCACGTAAAGTTACATTCTTTGAAATTATGTAAAAAAATTTTATACCTTATAAATCAAAACATTTTTGACTATTATTAAATAAAATAATAATAAATATTTACCAAAAATTATTTTTTGCATAGAATTATATTTTGGACAATGAATTTTATAATTGTGTGTAAAAAATTTTAAATTCGCTTAAAAAGTTTAATCTTGAAATATGGCGAGACGCGCAAAAAGTAAAATTAACAGAAGAGGCCCAACGGAAGAAGACATTAACAGAAGAGGTTAAGAGGCTCAAACTTCTCTTTTGACTAAACTGGTGAGAACATATTTCCCAGATTGTAACCACCCCCTATATTTTGAGGGTCAGAAATCCAAATCCGTCGAAGAGAATTAATGGTTATTCAGAGAAAGTACGTTTTTTTAAATCAGATTTCGTAATTTAAAATATCATTTACGCTGATTAATTAGCCTATTTTAGGTCACCCCTCGAACCATTAAGATTGAATCCTGCAACGTAAAGATCCGATCATTAGATCGGAAGTTTTTCAGGGTGATGCATTTTTTTATTGGCGCACTCTAAAATACATTGTTTTCATTTGGATATCACTTGAAGCTTTAAATAATTAGAATTGTTTTAAAACACAAACGCATAACAAAAAAATGTAGAAATCATAATCTTTAAAAATAATTTGTATATGTGATATTATGTCTATAGGAATGTATATAAAAATTGCAAATTTTTTTTAAACTTAGTTCTCCTAACACTACAAGAACATCGATGAGCCATAATGGTTCAGTGGTTTGGGAACTGTAATTGTATAATACTGGGATTCAGTCCTCGATGGTGACTTTGAATCTATTCAGCTTCAAATCGTTAAATACCAGCTTGTCTTAGGAGGGAAAATGTAGTCATTGCACGATCACCACCAGATTATATCTCCACCGTCTTGCTGTTGGTTATGATATTCTGGATTCTTTAACTCTTAACTCTATTGCCAACAAATGGCTGTTGCAATAATGCTTTTCTTTTTTGAAAAGACTATTGCTATGAGTAATTTATTGACTAGATGAATATCTACAGTTAAGAATTACTATAATTTCTACTATCACATTATTAGTCACAAAATTATGAGATCATAACCTTCATAACCCCCTTGACAGTAATTGGTTGTTGCATAAAATGACAAAATCATTTTGACGAGACCATTGCGATGAGTAATTTATAGATTAGACGAATAGATACAGTTAAGAATTACAAACATGGTTTGTACCATCATGGTATTGGTTACTAAATAAAAAAAATCTCTACCCTCATAACTCCGTGGCCAGCAGCTGGTTGTGGTAAAAATGCTTTTTACGAGACCAGTGAACGAGAGATCGTGGTGAGTAATTTATAAACAAGGATGAATAGCTACAGTTAAGAATTACAAGTATGACCCGTAATGGAGACGATTGTGGCGGTTGGCATTTCAAATATATGCCTCGTTTTGTTAGGAAAGATTCGTTCTATGTTCGATTCAGTGCCTTGTTGGGGAAGTTGAGAAAAAAAAAGTAACCATTCTGTTTCCGAGGGAGCCATCTGCTCTTTCTAAGCATCTCATTTGACACGTGCTTCGTCCCCGGAACCCTTTTCTTCCGTTCTTTCTCCTCTTACAGCATCCCCTGTCCCTCTTTGATCCTCAGCATTCCTTATAGCGGGAGGAAAGGGGTGTGAAAAAGAAGATCCGACCGAGGTTACGCCAGCGTCTTATTCAGTAGGATGAGAGGGGAGTTATTCACGATCAAAGAACCCGACTGCATTAGAATGAATTATTGACAGTTATTTTTCATCACTGCCAGTTTTTTTTTCTTCTTCTATTTTTCCATGCCGAGGGAGGGGGGCTTGTTTCCTCGCGCTTCGGATCATCTCAAAACCAGAGTGCTGCATCTCCATCCTCTCCTTAGTGGATATGATTTTTTTTCTTTCTTTTGCTCTTCTTCATCTTTTTTTTTCTTCCTCTTCGTTTCGCATCTCTCACACTCTTTCTACACGTTAATTTAAAACATATTGGCGATGCATGTTTCTTTCACGTCTCACACTTGAATCTTTGATTCTTCTCGCTCCCAAGCATCCTCCCCCGCATCGATTCCTCAGGGCCTCCAGGATCACGCATGGATTGTTTTCAACGCCTAGTCGGAATGAGAATCCTGATGTAAATGAGATGCTTTTCCTCAAAACTGTACATTCTTCATCCTTCTCAGAATACTAATGATTTTTAAAAGTGGAATACATATGTATTTTTCTTCCATAGAAAAGTATTCTTTGATTTCGATATTGATTTGTATCGTTGCATGGTGCCAATTGAATACTGAAATTTAAAAACAGAAATATCTTACAAAAAAGGTTCGTTGTTTAGGTGGCATAAAAAGAATTAAAAAAAAGGGATAAACGTGGCTAGATGTGTGAAGAGCAATAAGCTTTGTGATATAATGTGTAAAAATGTAATAAGCTTTATAAAAAAATAATTTATCTTGATCTTTAGAGTTAAAAAAATTAAAACGACTTTAAAATTTTCAAAAATCAATCTTCATTTAAAACTATTGATACAAATACAACGAATTTCACGAAGTTATAGAAAGATGTTATCAAGTTATGTATTTATAGAATTGAAAGAATTCAATTTTCAACACAGTGGCAAATACGAAATCATGTAAATTGATTTAAGGCAAAAATGTAAGAAATTTTCATGTGTTGGAGTGTTTATCAAAATACATAAGATAATAAAATTGATTTTTCTAAAAATAACCCAAGACTTGAAACATTTGTAAAAACTTTTAATACGTATTATCAGTGATAAAAACGTTTTTTATTGCGAAGTATTATTGATTGATTTTTAAAAGTATTATTGATTGTAAATTGATTCTTCTAAAAATAACCCAAGACTTGAAACATTTGTAAAAGCTTTTGATACGTATTATCAGTGATAAAAAAAACTTTTTTTATTACGAAGTATAAAAGTACTGACAGTTATTTTCATTAATATCTGTCATATATGAGTATAGTCTTATATAATTTTTTATACATAGAATTACAGCTTTACTTGGAGTTAATGATACTGAAACAATGTTTTCGTTTCTCTCGCATCTGAAAACAGCCTTTAACAAATTTTATGAATAAAAACATAAACAAGAATATAACCTAACTACAAAAAAATAATATTAATCCAATATGTAATTTTACTTTGAAGATTATTCCATCTGATTTAGAACAAAAGAGTAAATGTTGTCTGCTAAATGACAAATCCTTCGATAAATTATTGTTTTCGAGATCCATCACCAAAATTGAATCAGTTCTGTATTCAACAACACCTCAACTTTTTTCAGACCGGGTATTTTTAATCTCTAAAATATAAATTTCTAGACTATTAGCCTCATTAGTATTTATCATATAGTAGTATAAACTTGTATAGAATACATGAAATTACAGATTTATTTTGAGTTAAAGACACTCAAACAATGACTTTTTCGTTACAAGAGCTCCGAAAAACAGCCTAAAATATATGACTGGGCTTCCGATTAATTCTAGTATTGAAGAAGTATCACTAAAATTAAGTTGGTTCTGTATTCAACAACGCTTCAACTTTTTGAGAGATGCATATTTTCATAAGATTTGAAGTATAAAATACGGACTATTATTTTCATTATCCCATAATGTAGCAGTATATAGTTATGCAATTTAGAATACATAAAACTGCAGCTTTACTTCGAGTTAAAGTTATTCAATCAATAACTTTTTTCGTTTCTCGAGCTTCGAAAAGAGCTTAAAATGAGTTTTATGAATAAAAACATTACAAGGATATAACCTATCGAAACCACAAAGAAATAATATTCCTCCAATATGTAATTTCACTTCGAGGAATATTCCATCTGAATTAGAACAAAAGAGTAAAAGTCGTCTGCTAAATGACAAGGCTTCCGATTAATTCTAGTCTTCGAGAACCATCACCAAAATTAAGTCAGTTCTGTATTCAACAATACCTCAACTCTTTGGAAGAGGCATCTTTTCAAAATCTTTGAAGAGATAAAAGTTATTAGTTCTCTTGCAAAGCACCTTGAGGACTTCCTAAGGCGCATCATTAACTTTTCAAGACAAGGCTCAAGACCATTTACCATTAGTGAAATAGTACATTCCTCTTATTCAAAGTACTTCCTGTACTAAAAGTATTCATTGAGTGTTGTGCACCCCTGCTTGTTAATCAGAGACCTTTCAAAATTTTAAGAAGAATTTTGCTCATTCTGTGCAACTCTCGAATTTGTAGTTATTGAATTCGAATAATGCGGATCTGAGAAAATAACGAGGTGCATCGTGTTCTGTTTGTTATTTTAATTATAAACATGTTAGTTTCTTTACGCATAAGTATACTTGTTTTTAATTTGTAGCCGAAAAATTAGCTTATGTTTAAAAGAATTATAACTCCTTGACTAAAGAACAGTAATACTTTTTTTTGGTCTTATTTTTAGAGTTTCCATTTAACTTTTTATGGTTTTGATTCTAATTTATGCTTTAACACTTAGAATCACTACTATATTAGTTTCTTTACACGTAAGTATACTTGTTTTTAATTTGTAGCCGAAAAATTAGCTTATGTTTAAAAGAATTATAACTCCTTGACTAAAGAACAGTAATACTTTTTTTTTGTCTTATTTTTAGAGTTTCCATTTAACTTTTTTATGGTTTTGATTTTAATTTATTCTTTAACACTTAGAATCACTACTTTGTTAGTTTCTTTACAAGTAAGTATACTTGTTTTTAATTTGTAGCCGAAAAATTAGCTTATGTTTGAAAGAATTATAACTCCTTGACTAAAGAACAGTAATACTTTTTTTGTCTTATATTTAGAGTTTCCGTTTAACTATTAAAGTTTTTATGATTCTAATTTATGCCTTTACGCTTAGAATCACTACTATGTTAGTTTCTTTACACATAAGTATACTTGTTTTTAATTTGTAGCTGAAAAATTGGCTTTTGTTTATAAGAATTATAACTCCTTGACTAAAGAACAGTATTACTTTTTTTGTCTTATTTTTAGAGTTGTCGTTTAACTATTTAAGTTTAATGATTCTAACTTATGCTTTAACTCTTAGAATCACTACTATGTTAGTTTCTTTACACATAAGTATACTAATTTGTAGCCAAGAAATTAGTTTCAGTTTAAAAGAATTATAATTCCTTGATTAAAGAACAGTATTATCTTTTTTGTCTTATTTTTTGAGTCTCCATTTCTAACTATTTGAGGTCTTATGATTCTAGTTTATGTTTTAACACCTAGAATCACTACTATGGAAATATTTTACACATTCTACAGTTTGAAAAAACTTTTTATTCGATTAAGATTTAGCTAAAGTAATATTTACGAATGATAGTTTTTCCCCTGTACCTTTTATTAAATTTCTACATTATCTTACACATCTCATATGATATTTTTTTTTACATTAAACGAAGTGAAACTGAATCTTTGGAAATAGCGGATTAAATATTGAGTTAACTGACAGAAAATTTAAGTAAAAATTAGCTGGGGGAAAAAAACGATAATGTGTTCTTAAGTTGGTGAATTTATACTGTAACTAATTTTCAGTAAAAATGCACCAGTAAACAAAACAAAAAAAGTAATAAATGAGAAAAATGACACTTAAAAATTTTGAGGTCGCCAATTTCGATAATGCTTGGAAGAAGTTTAATTAATCTTAATAATACTTCGGAATGCTTTTTTTTTAATTATTGCGTGATGAAAATCGAAATATATTGTTCTTGAATACATATCGAATCATGATGTTTCCGATTGTACAATGATAAATCAAATAATAAATTTTCTAAGTGTATAATATTACACCGAATGATAATTAATTTTGATTGCATAATAATGTAGCCGAAAATATTTAAAATAATTTTTTAAAGAAATGTAAAATAGTTCAGAAGATATTTCTATTAAATTCATTAAGACACGTTAGAAGATATTATTGTTAAATTTACAACAATGGAGTAGACTTAAGAGCGTACATGTTTTCTCTATTGTATTTCATGTAACTTTTAAGGATGAGAAAGGATTGTTTTCCAGAAAATCAGCATAGGAAAGTAAAAGATACCATCAGAACAATAACCAAATATATGTAAATTCTTAATGTTGTTAACATCACAATAATGTATAAAATTAACTTAAAAGCGCGCATTATTGAAAATGAATTGTGCATAATACGTCTTATGAATTTTAAAAGTGAAACAATGATTCTTTAAAAGAAAACCAATAAGAAAAGAGTAAACGATACAAACAGTACAATAACAAAAAATTATGTTTTAATTATATATTAATCTTGCTATATATACAAATCTAATGATGGTGTCGCAGTTTTCCATTGTTGTCCGTGCATTTATTTCGGCCGGAAAATCACGTGGTAGGATCCAGTTTTTCCTCATTCATTTCAATATTGTTTTGGTTGTCATCAGCATAAAATTAATGAAAGTCATAAAGGTATTGTTTTTCTATGAATATTTTTGTATCCGTAATTTTAAACTATTTTCCTGTACTTCTATTATTACGTTTTTAATTCAAGTTTAAAACTAAGAGAATTTTTTTTATTGTTATTACTGGTAAATGATTTAGAACATAACGATCAGCTTCATGCGCAATGAGATGCAAGCAAAAATAGTATTTAATAAATCCGCCCGTTTGTTAAGTGAAAATATTAAATAGCGGTTGTGAACTCATCAAATTGGTTTGAAAAATATATTGTTATAACAATATAAATGTTATTTAAAAAAATAATTACATAGAAAAATTACTTATGTTCACCAATATGTCTAAATATTCATAATACTACTAGATAATAATATTTAGATGTGAGAAGTGGAGGCACAAGCTTAAGCAAACAGAATTCCTTTTAGTACGTATATGTTAAGTGAATAATTTCTGTAGAAAACTGTTTTCCGCCAAGAAACAACAATTATTGCTAAGCAATCATCGGGGTTGGTGAGCGGCAGTGAACAGGGGGCTTAGCCCCCTAGTAAATATATAAATGTTGATAAAACTAAAATTTACTACCAGACAAACCAGACAAACTAAATGAATGAAATAGCACGAAGATAGTTAATCTCTGCTTCATAATATGCTAAATAATATAATGTGTTATTTAGGTGCTTTAAGAATGATCCAAAAATAATACCACTAGAACAATTGCGTGATTCAATTATTAAATAATTTTTTATGCTTAATATAAATAATAAAAAAATAGGGCACCGGGGCCCCTAGATAACAGCAAAACTAGTTAAAAAATAAGCTTAAGGAATTTTTCAATACTTAAAATGCCCCAAAAATTTCACTTTATACCAAACAAAACCAATTGAGAAAAAAAGAAAAGGCACCTTCACTATAAACCAAGTAACATCCGGCCGTAAAAGTCGAAAATTTGGGGTGAATCCCTCCCAATGTGGAACGATCCACTTTCCCCAGTATGGGTTATTAATTTTTCAGCATGGTGTGTGAAGACGACCGATAATTAAAACAGATCGTGGCCATTATCTATTCATTAAGAGTGCACCGAAGCACCAATTATCGTCTTTCTCAGCCACTATTCTGTCTAGGCAGGTTTCCTCCGACAGAATAGATTTACTGCATAGAATCGCTTTCACTTGCGAAAACACGCGTTACGTGGAGGCAGCGGGAACGTAAAAATAAAAATTATTTTGAGGCCGTCGTAAGGGTGGAATTCATTACTTAAACGGATTAAGGTTTTCCTTTGCCATACGAACGAACGAATCCCTTTCTTACTTTTGTCTTTCTGGAAATCTCCGAATAAATTCCAGAAAGAGAAAGTAATTTGGAAAAGTTCTCATGGTGAAAGTTTTAGATTAGTTTTTTTTTTTTTTTTTAGATTGGTTTGTATTTTGAGTGTTTATACTTCTTCTAATACTATCTATCATATTGATTCTATTACAGAAATGTTATCTTTTGACGTTCAAGATCAATTAATCAATTATAATTTATTCTATTTAACTTATTAATTAATTTGGTTCCAGTTTGATGAACCACGATCAGTGGCATAGTTTTGGGGAGGCTTTTTGGACAACCCAACCCCCTCGAAATTATACATTTATATATATATATATTATTTAGATCTCATACCATAAACAGCCCAATTCTAGCATATTCTATTTTGACATCTTGCTCTTATCAACCCAACAATAAGTGACTTAACTTCTCTCAAATTTATTCTATGTGTGCAACTATTACTATATCCTTCAGTTGTGATGATTAGTTAAAAGGACTTCGATTAAAGAACTCATGTAATTTATTAGACACATTTACTAGACATAACAGAACGAGACTAATCATCTGATGTATTGTTCAACAGTGTAAGCGTACAACTTTAGCAGCGCCATCTGTTATCAATATCTTGCCTGCCCTTTTTTAATTAAAATTCATGCAATAAATCTTTTCACTGACAAATACAAATACATTTATTAAAAACTCATAACACTTATCCAAAACCAAACCTTTTTTGTTTTGTTTTTTTGTTGTTGTTTATTTTTATCTATGTTTAAAAGTTGGAAAGGCTAGACAATTAATTGGTGGTTGTATACTTGTTACATTATTGGAAGGTACAGTCTCTTGCTCTTTAGAGCCACTTTCCAGATCTTCAGGAGTTCGAATAATCTCATAATTTTTAAATGATTAGCAAACAAATAATCTATTTCCACCAAACAGCTTATCGTCTTCTGAACAGATATTGTATGTTCTACGTTCAGAACCAATTTCAAGTATTTTACCTTTAATACAGAGTTGTTTAGGTAATTTCCAAAATCAAACATGTGAATATACTTTTAAAGGTTTTAAATTAGAGTTACTGATTGTTTTATCTGTTCTTCAGAGCTTGAAGAGTTTCTTTATTGCGGTTTTATTTGTTTTGATAAACATGGAAGCGTTGATCTTAATTTTCTACTCATTAACAATTCAGCTGCGGAAGCTAAGTCAGTCAAGAAAGTGAAAAATTCAATAATCTCTCAAAAACGATATATATATATATATATATATATAAAACCTATAAGTTCATATAAGAACCTATAACCTATAGTAAGAAAAATCTATGACCTATACTAGGAAGAACCTTTACTTTTCAGACAAAATAGTGCACCAAATGTGTTTGAAGCTGATTCGGAAGTTTAATTTAAGCTTACAAAAAATCAGTTCGGCTTGTTATCAATTCAAAATTAAATTTCTTATTGCAATCTATCAAAGAGTAGCTTAATTTTAATATATACAAAGTATATTTTATAGGGAATGAGAATAAAAAAGTATAAAATAATTTGCATGAAAAATTACAAGGAATAAATACTCATACCAGATATTAAGCAAATTGCAATTTGTGTTTGGTCCCCATATCTTTCCTGTTCCAAACGAGAGAGCATTCATGGAAATATCCAGAAGCTTGGCGGCGGGAGTGTTTCGGATTTCTGGCCATCGTAATAGGAAATTAAGCGTCTCTCGCCATCGAATGACCGAACCGGATCCCTAGAAGCCGGATTAATGCTAATAAGCGGCCTTTCCTTTGAGCACGTGTCAAATACCCTACAAAGGGGTCGCAAAACACGGGAGGCCTTAAAACGATGCTCTTCCCACTCAAATCCGGGTGAGTCGTCGTCTGGAGGGGAAGCAAGGGGGAGGACTTAGCCGGACATTCCATCGCTCTGAATGACCGGACAAAAGTTATATGCGTCACATATTCTTGTATGAGCCGGATTATTTTCGACTTGCAGCCCCCAAGTCAGAAAGATTTATGTAACTTGAAATGAGTGGAATTCTCATGCATGTAAATACTCTGACAGCCTGTTGTTGGGGGTAGTCTCAGCAACTTGTAAGAGCTTTCTGTCTATCGCTTCCACTAAGTGTTAACTTTGTATTGGTTAATTGGACTTTCAAATGCGCTTACAAATGTAAGCTCATTCAATTGTTAATGATACGGGTTTGGAAAATGAGTAGTGCGTGCTGCATTTGACAAATTGTTGTCGAATTTTAAGTATCTAGATATTGAAATGAAGCTGAAATGTCTTCTGTTTTTATCAATCAAATCTATGGCTTATTGAGGAAATCAATGCATTCTGCATATTTTAAAATTTTTATTTATTTATTTACTTTTACAAAACGAATAGCGAATTAAAAATACAAAATACTAAGCTACCTAATGCAACATTCGTAAGTTTCGGACAATTTTAATTATCTTGACAGTTAAATAATTTTAAATCAAGTAGAGATGTTTGTTTTTTATGTGTACTCCTAAATCAAAACTTACGCTTTTCAATAATATAAACATGCAGATTTAAAAATTTTTTTAACAATGTATAAACAATACGCTTATTGTTTTTAAAAATATATACAATAATAAAAAGAAAAGCTTGTGTTTATGTGTATGTGCTATGGTCTTAAAATGTGATAGTCTTGTAGCGTAACTACCACTACAATTATTCAATTCCCATTCACTAGGATATAAGACATGTTAACTCGATTCTATCTGGAAGTACCTTTAGATGGATGACAGTTGACGTATACTCACATTGGTGACCCGGATGTGATCTGAACACACCTGCTTCGATATGAACTCAATTAGCACAACTTGTTTGATGTATCGTCCACAGGGGACTTGCTATTTGTGACAGCCACATTGTCCTCCTCGCGCAGTTGATTCTCAGTCTGTATCGCACACAACAAGGGCAGAAGTAGCATAAATTTGTCATTAATATTTAAAATTCTTGAAATATTTTCTTTTTAAAGCTGGAAATATTTTTTATAATATTCTAGACCAATGCAAGTATCTATACATTTCAATAAATTCAAATGAAGCATAAATCTACCGTTTTAATGTTGAATCATAAATCTAATATGTTACTTTTAGATAATATAAACATATTGTACACATTTAATTTTTTTTAAATGTATTCAATATGTTAGATACTTTGGAATATGCATAAAATCTACAATCTCATTGTATAATAACATAAATATGTGTAGTAATTTATGCATGTGTATTAATGAAGCATCATAAATATGAAAGAAGTATTTAGAATACTGAAAGCCTTATACAGTACTTATCAGTAACTTGCAGTCTCATGTTGTTGGTAACTCAAATAATGCATAAATCTACCGTTTCTATGAAATCAAATTTGTGGCTTTTGTACTATATAATCTTTGCATTTAAAATAATAATAATAACGAGAATAACAATAATAATAATTTCTTTAGGTACTTACGTATTATCCCGTCGACCATTTTCGCCAAATCTGAGACCAAATTTGGAAATAGTTCATTTTTAAATATTAATCTCATTTTTTGCATGAAATTAAAAAAATAACACTATTTAAAATACCGGAAACAGTGAGATAACAATAATCAGTGAGATTAATCTCGTCTCGAAATTAGATAATTCATTACTTAAAAGAAAAAAAAATACTTAAAAGTTTTAAATATATAAACAAGTTTTTCCTTAAGCTTCATTTGGCAGTAATAAGTCCTTGGCGAAAAAACACATGTGGCCAAAAGAAGCTCTAATAATAAACTCCTTACCAGCAATTATGTTGATTAAAAGCTATCATTCGTCGTATTTTGACACTAGTTTTCTTTCTCAGAACTTACAGTTATGTCTTAGGAAAGCGAAAGTTCTTTTTCTATTTATTTTTTTCCCTACATCCTTACCTCATGTCAAGCGAGAATGAATGATACTTTTCGTAAATTGTCGGAATCCCCTTGACTTACTGTTGTAAGTAATCGCTTGATTTGCAGTAAAAGAAGAGGAAAAAGCATCTCAAATTAGCAGCCTTGTTTTAAAATAAACTACAGTGCTGTTTTCTTAGACGTAAATGTGTGGTTAGTCATAGCCTATTGGATAGTTGTATTTTTTCAGGCATAAGCAATAATCATTCTTAAATTTAGTTATACATTATGCCCTTTATTTTTTAAAAAAAAGAAATAATATGACCCCGAATCTCAACTGCACTGTAAAACATTACGGTAAAAATGGATTTTACGGATGAGGTATACAAAGTGTCGGTACTTTTTACTGCAATTTGATCCGAAATTTTTACAGTGTGGTAACATCTGAGTACTAATCTGATTCGAGTGTCATTTTAAATAATGCCAAACTACTATTAACTATAAGGCACAATTAAAGGTCACCAGCGACCACAGGGCCAATAAATGTAACAAATGGCGATTACAAGATTGTCTGACCCGATTGCCTCCTTTTTATTTATTTTTTCATCAAAAATGAATTTCTGACGCATTTAATTATTATTTTTGATGAATTTTGGAATTATTAATAATATTTTATAATATTCTAAAAAATACTTTATCTTACAGTTGTTTCTTTTTTCGTATTTTTTTTCATTTTAGAAACGGACTTTGAAGTATATAACATATTTGAGAAATACTTCAAAAGTAATGTCGCATATTGTTAATATTTTTAATCGTTTAAAATTAAAAATTTTTTTTTTTTAGAAAGTGTCTACATGGTTTAAAACGTGACCAATTTGTTAAAAATGCTACAACTGGTCATCGACCAGGAGATAATTTAACCAATTTTTCCTGTATTATTAATGAAAGAGATGCATAATGTGTGGTAATAGGAACTGAATTTGCTGAGATATTATGGTTCTAGCTTTTTAAGGAGCCCGGAAATGGAATAGTACCCACCTAGTTTCAATGAATGTTTTGTTTGTTTTTACCTGTTGATAGTAATTTTTTCTGAATAAGCAATAACTTTTTGTGTGCAGATTCTGAGGTTTGAGAGTAAGATTCAGATTTAGCTACAATGGAAATTTTTATCCCAATTGCTTAGATGGAGAAATGGACAAAATAATGGGTCCTTTCATCTTTTTTTTTTTCCTTCGCTTGATGTATATTCAATTTCAGTAATTAATTACACTAAAAAAATATTTTTCCGTACTTTCTTACAATGGGGTCATTTCGCGCTGCAAAATATCCACACCCATAGTAAAGTGGTATTTAAAAAAAATTTAAAAAAAAAAACATTTTCTAAAAACTAGAAATGCTCACAAACTTGAAATTATTTTCTAACATTACTAAAATGTAAAAACTTCCGTATCAAATTACATAAGTATCGCATTTTGGGTACATCATACGTAAAATCCATTTGAGGATATAGATTTTTGTTCGGGGGGGGGGTTATGAGAAAAACATGGACCTGTAACCTGTATCAAGTAACCTGTAATCAAATATGAATAATTAATTATTAAAATGCAATATTTATAATTGCTTAATATATTTTAATGTTTAGTTTAACAATCGAAAGAAAAAATTGAATACTAAAATAAAATATTTCCCATAATGTTTATTTATACATTTTTACATAACATAATCCGAAATTTGTCAATCGTTCGAGCAAAGATAATTATAAAATACGACTTTTAAAATTTTTAAAAATTTCTTTTTTTAAAGCATTATATGCAGAAAAAGTATATGATTTTCAAAGATATAATATATGAATAAACAATGAGGACATTTTTAAAAATATTTTATTTATAAGATTTCGATTTTCTTAGTACTGCAAACGAATTGGATTAAAATGCTTAAACAAATAAACCATTGAATATAAAATATTTATTTATCTGTGCTCAGAAAGGCATATTATAACTCAAGTGAATGACTTATAAATATCTATTGGCTTTATTGGGACAAGTGCTTCTAATCAGGAAAGGACATATAAAACAATGAATGCGGACTTCCCTATTATAGAAGGGACTTACTGTTCTTCGAGAAGAATACGAATCGAAACATCCCGATTATTATCATTACTTTAATCTAAGTTCCCGTCGTATTTAGTAATGTTATAGTTTAAAGTTGAAACTTTACGAGACTGATTTCTAAATTATAATGGTTATTCGCATTACTTAACTCTGAAATCAAATCCAAACATTCCAAATATAATTTTCATTTAACTCTAAATCCTTATCACATTTAGTACTTTATTCTGAATACAAATCAAAACATACCAATAATCATTATTAATTTATTCCATGCTTTAGCCGTTTTTTAGTGCTGTTATTGTTTCACATTGAAACTTCGCAAGACTGATTAATAAATCATAATGGTTATTCGTATTAATTAACTCTAAAATCAAATCCAAACATTCCAAGTATAATTTTCACTTAACTCTAAATCCTTATCACATTTAGTACTTTATTCTGAATACAAATCAAAACATACCAATAATTATTATTAATTTATTCCATGTTTTCGCCCTTTTTAGTGCTGTTATTGTTTCAAGTTGAAACTTCACAAGACTGATTACTAAGCCATAATGGTTATTCGCCTTACTTAATTCTGAAATCAAATAACTCAATAACTTTTTATCATTTATTTAGATTCAAAGAAAAAAGGTAGATCAAACTCAAATTATGGAGAGAAAAAAATTTATTTTCAAAATTGCAAAAGAGCGTTTTTTTTTTTTAAAGTTTGTATTAATACTGGATTGATTAAAAATAATATTTTTGCTTTTTTTTAAAGTTTTTTTTTCAGCTACCGTGCATTTAAAAACGAATAGATCAAACATATGTAGATCTTATTTTCAATTTGAATTAAAAGCAAGCAGTGGTTCAAACAAATAAACTATAAATAAATACGAACCTATCTGAATCTGGGTTCGTATTTTATTTCATTGTTTTAGACTCTAATATATAATTGAAGAACTCTTTGAAGTTGCATTTTTAAACTTAGCACAGGAAAAAGAAACTTTTGAACCAATTATTATTTTACAACCTTTTAATTGTCGTCGTTGTTTGTTGAGGTGTAAAGTTAACGCATCCAGCCTTTTCGTTGCAAAACAAGAAAGACTTTTTATATGAAATAAATATAATTTTGTTAACCTGAAAGCAATGGAACTGCGACGCATGTTTCACGTGAAAATAAATATAAAAAACTTAACAATAAAATCGAAATACACATATAATAAATAAAACCTTAACAATACAAATGAAAATACACATAAAAAAACGAACAAATGTTTAGAATAGTATTTGCTGATTCTCTAAATTTAAAATTCAACCCTTTTCATCCCTAATTTCGAATGGCCCCAATTATGCCACTCTAATTCTAAGTTTCATTCAGTCGTTATTCGTTTACTCGTATTTTAAAAACCGTCTGCTCTATTGTCAACTAGAACAGACTTTTCGTTCTGTGAGACTAAACTTATCTCGACAGGGGAGAGAAAGAAGAGAATTCTTTTTATAGCTGCCAACATTTTTCGCGCTGAATCACCGGTCGCCTGCTTTGTCACTCAACTCAACTCTTTTACACTCGCACCCCACTTCCCCCTAAAGTTTCACCTAAGTGGCGGAAACAAACGCTAAAAACAGATTAGAGCGTTTCACAGTGATTAAAAAAAACATGTCCGCGGAATGAAAACATTTATCCAATGTGTTGATAAAACACTCAGGCGATATTTTTTTTCTCCCACTCAATTCCGCAGTTTTACAGAAATAGAGATAACTTGTAGTTAGATGTTTAGACAGTACGATGACAGATAAACCTCAATTTCTATTTGGGAAAAAAATCTGCTTTAAAATTCTAAAAAGAAGGTTTTTAAAAAAAAATGCTTTATGAAGTTTAAAAAAAGAATGTTCTATTAAATAGAGAAACAGTTATGAAAATATCGTTTGCTTTTTTTCATTGTTCAATATATATATATATATATATATAATATTGCTAAAAGTCACGAGTTGTTTTAAAAGTTACATATCAAATCGAATCGATGAAATCCGGAAATGATTTAGTTACATTTTGGAACCTAGCTAAAAAATATATATTAGTTTAATAGGACCATAGGATCTTTTGTGAATTCTAAATAGCTTGTCTACTGAGCTAGATGCCAATTGTTTAAATTTTTACTGGTTAATATGGAACTAAGACTACCTGAATTTAGTTTAAACTTGTATTGGATATTACAAGATACCATTATATATGTACCCAACTAGTGTTTACTTTGGTTCGTAATATTGCTCCAAAAATGTCTCTAAAGATAGTTATCAAGTTTGTTTAGTATAATGAGATCATTACTTTAACGTTGAGAGACTGGTTCAAAAATATTTCATTTGGGTGAAACCTTCTTATGAGAAGTGGTTTATCGTTTAATTATATTACTATGGAAACAAAATCTATTGAAATTTATTTCAAGTTAGTAGTGAATATCACTAGATAGTATTATGTACACAACTAGAGTTTACAAAAGTTCGTGATATCGCACCAGAAACGTCTCTACTTCTGAAAAGTTGGAATCAAGTTTGTTTTGCATAATGACATCACTACTTTAACGTCAACAGACTGGTTCAAAAACCTAAAACTTATATTCAGTTGGCTGAAACGTTTTTTTATGAAAAATGGGTCTTCGCTTGTCAACTGATCTAGATGACAACTGTTTTATTTTTTACTGCTTATTACAGAAGCTAAACCTTTCTAAATTTACTTTAAGTTGATAATGAATACCTCAAGATATTATTACTTACCCAATTAAAGTTTATCGAAGCTCTAAAAATGTCTCCGGTGCTTTCGGAGTGCTTATCAAGTTAGTTTAACATGATGACATCGTTACTTTAACGTCGACAGACTTTTTTCAAGAACCTAAAACATTAATTCATTTGGCTGAAACCTTCTAATGTGAAGTAGGTCAAACCTATACTTTATGTCAAAATGGACGAGCTGAGACCTATCTGAAGAGCTTACCCCAAAGCGTCAACGGATGTCCCAAAATACCTTCATTTCCTTCACTAGCGGTTACAGAAGCTGGTGATGCTTTTTCACGCATCCCGCGATTCATCTCGCTTATCTTTTATAATTAGCAACACATCCCCATCATACTCTCCCAGAAGAAAGAGACCTCTTATTTTACCCAGAAAATGTTGCGTGGAGTGATTTGACAATCCCTACCTTCATAGAGCTTCAAGAAACATGTACCTCCTGGTGATGTTATTTCTTTTTCTTATAGTCCTTCTCCCCTAACATAAACACGTCTATTTTAAAAACAACTCCTCTTTCTTTTTCATTTCTTCTTGAAAGAAAATCATTTCCAACCCTCCCTTTTTTTTTTTCTTCAGATGACAAGAGACTAATTCTCTTCTTCTTCATCCTCTCACAGATCTGATGATGCAGACTTGGCAGTTCTGTTTCTTCGTTTCATTTAAAAGAGAGGGGTGGGGTCTGGCATGGAGCCCCAAGAATGACTAGAGGAGTGATAAGAATTTCTCATAAACGAGTTTGGTGATGAGTAAAAGCTTAAAGGGGCATTTGTCTGTTTTTTAAGACATCTAGAGCACGAAGGTCTTATTTTACTTGCGTATTTCTTCCTCTTATCGCTTTCTTTTGAAGTGCCTCTTGGGCCAATTTTACTCCAGGAGAACTCAGTAGAGCTTGTCGGCTGTGACGTAGAAATCTCTCTAGTAATGAAGTTCCCCCCTTTTTTTTTCTTTTCCTGTTTAAAGTTATAACGCTAAATATGCTACGAAAACTATATATTTTTTTTTCTTCAGTCCGATTTTTTTTTTCTACTTTGACTTTAGAAGTGTCATTATAAATTTTTGAAAATGAACTAAGCAAAGAGCAAACACACGACGTTATTTTCATTTACTGCAGTAAAGCACCGTTTATACGATTTTCATTTTACGCCGTTTTATTGCAGTCCCTATTCGTTCTTAAATAGTAGTTCGTTTATACAACGGAGTAGGCTTAAAAATGATCAGCTATGTTTTTTTTTTTTTGTTTTTTTCATGTATATAATTATTTTACTGGGATTTAAGAAAACCGTAAGTAAGGCTCCAAAAAGGTATAATTTTTATTAAATAGATTTCCATAAATAGAACTGTATGTAGAGCTTGTCGGTTGTAGCGTAGAAATCTCTCTCTACTCGTATTAATGAAGTTTTCTTTTTTTTCTGTTTAAAGTTATAACGCTAAATATGCCATAAAAACTATATATTTTTTTCTTTGGTCGGAATTGTTTTTTTTTGCTAACACTTCAGAAGTGCCATTATACATTTTTGGAAAACTAACTAAGCAAGGAGCAAACATGCGACGTTATTTTCATTTACTGCAGTAAAGCACCGTTTTTACGATTTTCATTTTACTTCGTTTCATTGCTGTCCCAATTCGTTCGTAAATAGTAGTTCGTTTATACGACGGAATAGGCTTAAAAATGATCTGCTATGTTTTTTTTCCCTTCTTTTTTTATGTAGATAATTATTTTACTGGAATTTAAGAAAACCGTAAGTAAGGCTCCAAAAAGGTATAATTTTTATTAAATAGATTTCCATAAATAGAACTGTATGTAGAGCTTGTCAGTTGTGGCGTAGAAATCTCTCTCTATTAATGAAGTTCTCTTTTTTTTCTGTTTAAAGTTATAACGCTAAATATGCNTTTTTTTTTTTTTTTTTTTTTTTGCTAACACTTCAGAAGTGCCGTTATACATTTTTGGAAAACTAACTAAGCAAGGAGCAAACATGCGTTACTGCAGTAAAGCACCGTTTATACGCTTTTCATTTTACGTTATTTTATTGTAGTCCCGGTTCATTCTTAATTCATGTAATGTTGTAACAGTTCCTTTATACTACGAAATCGGCATAAATTATAAACTATACAGTCACATTTTTTTGGTGTGGGTGAGTATTTTTTTACGATTTGAGAAACTCTAAGTAAGGCTCTTAAAAGGAAAATTTTTATAAAATAAATTTCTATAAAATTATTTGTATATATTTATAAACGCAAGATGTGAATTAAAAGATTTTTTTTTCATTTTAGTAGCAGATGTTTTGTTTTCAATTTTAATTATTATTACTTCCAACGTTTTCTTTTTCAATAATATGAAGTGCCAAATTAACATTGCTATAATGTTATCAAAATAATTATTATTTTACAATGAATTCTAATTTCCAGTAAAAAAAAATAATTGTTTAATATTTTTGTAATTAATTTTTTTAACTGCATTTCTGAATCTTTATATTGATATAAATAGAGAATCTTAAAGTTTTTATAACTTAATCAATTGTTATGCAACTTTAAAAATGTTATTTTGATCTAAAATTACATTCTAGGTTTAAAAAATATTCTTATTCATACATATGTAAATATCTTATATCAATTTAATTCTTTGCAAAATTGTTTAATAGGAATAAAAAAACACGATGTTAATTTTTTTTTTATTGAATATAGATGACGATAAAATTCAATAACTATTATCTTTTTATCATATTGGTTGTAAATAACAAATAATGTAACAAATGATGCATTTTATAATACATTGAAAATTTCAAAAAAGTAAAATATTATAACAATACAAAGCAAATATGGCTGATTCCTACATACACAGACCAGCCAAAATTATTTTTAAAATGAGAAAGAAGCTATTTTTTCCTGAATTTTCTTCAGGAAAAAATAGTTTCTTTCTTAAAGAAAGTCCTTAAAGAAAAGGCTTCATCAAGTAAATATTTATGTCTACTAAAATGTATTTTTATCAAAATACATGTAAAATTAAGAAATAATAATAATTCACTTTTACGAAATTCACTAGATACCATTACTGCAAATTCAAAATTCCTCTCCTTCAAAATTGATTACAGTTTTTCTTTAGATCATATTTTAATAGCCTGTAAAAAAGTTAGAACTTTTACTCTCAATTCCTCTTTTTATCCTTGAATTTAAAGAGTAGAGCGATAAATTGGAATAAATAAAAAAAAGGAGTAAAAACATGACGTCGGGGAATTTTTTTTTATTGCTTTTCAAAAGATGTCAACATGAGACATTTAAAATATTTTCCAATGTCGATGAATATTTTTACTTCACACTTAATTATCGCCCTCACCAGTCCGTACCGATCCTTTTTTTCCCTTTTTTTATTTTTTAAAGGAATCAATATTTAAACGATAAGCTTCCTTATTCTTCGAAAATTAATATTTTATCCCCTTCTTGCGTTCTTCAATCTCGTAGATAAGCCCTTTTATTCTTTTGAAACGCAAACAACCTCTTTGTACCTAACTCCCTCGCCTGAAAGACTCCTGTTTTTTTTCCCTAAAAATCCCTCAGATTCTTCCTTTTTTTTTCATTATCCCCACCCTAGCTCCATTCTGGGTATGATATTATTTTTTCATAAATGCGTCTTATCATGCTCTTTGTTATTGTTGCTTACTTTTCTCTTCAGTTGAAAAACGGAGAGCGAAAGCCTTTTTTTTATTTCTCCCTCCTCGTTCTTCTTTTCTTTTCTTTTTTCTTCCAGTTTTTAAGTGAAAGAATGAAGATGGGGTGAAAAAAAAAGATAAAAGAAAAGGAACTTGAATCATTACTGCCTCTTCGTCTCCGTGGTGAAATAATAATAAAGTATATAATAAAAAAAAATTCTGGAAAATTAAAGGAATACATAAAGTGTGGGAACAGCGATGAAATTAGAAGAGAGGAAAGAGTAAAACTGGTTTAAATTTTTTTTTCTTCCGTTGACGTTTTTTTATTCCTTACAAGCTTTTATGTAACATTTTTGAACATTTCAGGATTAGAATTTAGTAGAGGAGAAGGAATGTATAATACGAACGGCTAACGAGAAAAAAACAACGCGAAGAGACACGGGAAAAAGTTTTTAAAAAAATGGCGAATTTTTTTCAAGCTTTTTTACAAGTTGAAGTTTAAAAAAGAATTACGCACACAAAACGGAAAGAAAAAAGATGCGTCTAATAAAAAAATAAAAAAAATAAAAAAATGAAGAAGAAGAAAGAAAGAAAGAAAGAAATTTCCCTTATCTTTATGCCACCTCGCCTCTAAATGCGAACTAATCTGTCTTAAAAGCAGGTCCCCAAAGAATTAGAAAATATAGCCTTAAGAGGCCCCACCCACTTGCTTTCTCTTTTCTCATTTAAAAACCAAATAAAAAAAATCCAGCTTTTTTTTAAGTGCCCCATCGTGATAGAAATTTCTTGTTGAGATAGGTGCTTTCAGTGAAAAGAACGGTGCTCTTTCTTGAATAATGAACATTAAGAATTTAATTCTTCGCCAACCAATTTCTTTTTAATTGCATATATGCTGAAATTCAGCTTTACATTTTGCATTTACGATTTTTTTTCTGCCGACTGAAAATCAGTTTCAAGTATTTTTTTTATTTTAATAGTTTTTTTTTTTTTTTAGAAATAATCTATCAAATCTTTATTCAGTAATATTTGTGTATTTTTTTAGTGATACTCTCTCTCTATCAGGGATACTTCTATTATTGAAGGGATTTAATATTTTGAAAGTAAAGCCAAATAGTGCCAAAAATATCTAGAAAGAATAAACTAATAAAACTTCACGAAAAAACATTTTGCCTTATAAAATACGGTCAATATTGTAAAAACGCTCGAGAAGAATCAGTTTGAAATCGATTTTAACTAGGTGAAATTTTCTGCCATAACATGTTAATTATTTCTGCATAAAATTTTAATTACTCTTTTATTTTTTTTAAGTACACACTTCATATTTTAATACGCTAAATGCTTTTTTTTTTTTTTTTTTTTTTTTTTTTTTTTTTTTTTTTTTTTTTTTTTTTTTTNATTTTAATATTCTAGTTTTCTCTTCTCTTTTAATTTTTTTTTTTTTTAAAAAAAAGAACACATTCTACAAATTTTCCTTGTTCAGCATTATTATCTAAACATTAAACAAAAGTTTTGTACTCTTCCGTAATAGATTAGTTTTTCAAAAAACTGAAGTTTTCTTTATGTACATTTATACAAATCTACTTAATTTAAGTCGAAATATAGTTTCTGGACATTTGGAAATTTTATTATCTAAAAAAGAAAGATTCCTTTCTTTAATTCAGGTTTAACATCTGAACAAAATCCATCATAATTTTAGAATAATTAGGACAACATCGCTTTGTTTGAAAGAGAAAAAAGTCGCTTTCTTTTCTTTGATTTAAAAACAAAAGAGATATCTTTCTATAATTTAGCTTTAACATCTCAACACTATCCATCATATTTTAGCCTAATTCTCAGACATCTTCGTTTAGTTTGAAAACAAAAAAAGCCGCTTTCTCTAATTTAACTTCATCATCTGAATCTTTTCAATGTCATTATCCACACATGATGTTTTGGTATTATCCACACATATTTTCCTTTAAATGACGAAGACCATTTTCTCTAATTGAGCAAAATTACCTCAATTCTTTTACCCTACCTAATTTATTTTATTTTCAAAAAAATAAATAAATAAATTTATTTAAATAAAATAAAACAAAAAAAACTTCCCATTTTATCTTTATGTATAATTGGGAAACTATACTATTCCATATGGTAAATACACAAGTGGGCGACCTTTGTGCTAAAATACAAAACTAAGGCAAACAACGTTAAAGAGCACAAAAATATTAATAAAATACAGACAGCCATTTCGGATGCTCAAAGGGCAACCTTCATCAGTGCAACAGAAATGTTGCACTGATGAAAGTTGCCCTTTGAGCATCCGAATTAGCTGTCTGTATTTTATAAATATTTTTGTGCTCTTTAACGTTGTTTGCCTTAGTTTTGTATTCCATACGGTGTAATATTTTTCCTATTTTCTGGAAAATTATATTATTCGAATGTGTTTATCTCTTTCCATTAAAAGTTTAATTAATGTATAATGTCGTAGTCCAATTGTAAGGTAACGTTGCCATTGCGGTAATCATTAAATCGGTTGAAAAGTACGGGTGAGGTTTACTCTAGATCTCCATGGAGATGTCTATCTCCACGAATCCTTTAAAAGATGGTCAGTATCTTCCAATATTTGATTCAAGAGTTCCATTGTCTTTTGTGTTGAGTTCAGAATACGGAGAGGAATTTAATTTATTTAGTTTTAATTTATTAGAATTATATTAATGAGAACTTTTTTATTCATTAGGATTTAATTTATTTATATAATATATTTTAATTTCACAAGTTATAATTCAATGGTAAAATTATCTGTAAGAGAAAAAGCTTTTAAAACTTTATTCCTATAATCCTATTTTTTTTTCTTCAAATTTCAACTGAAAATACTTTAAAATGTTGGTTAAAACAGAGCTTGCTGCACATTTCAATTTTTGTAAAAATTAACTTTGTATCGTTTTACTTTGCACAATTTTTTTCCTCCATTAATATTCAAATCTTTTTCATAAGATTTTTTCATACAATTAATAATCCTTTTCTATTTAAAGAAAAGCCTCTTAATATTGCAATATTTTGATTAAAATATTATATTTCTCATTAAAAAATAAAACTAATACATCGTTAAATAATTAACTAATTTGATTATGGTACTATTACTTTATGAAAAACAAAGTAACGTTTATAGTATTTTATTGTTATTTTCTCATAGTTTAAAATTAGAAATTTTTAAAATTTTCAAATTATTTGTCTGTTTTTTTTAATAATTTTAAGTTTTTAATCATTCTAATGCGAAAAAAAAATAAGTCTTTAAATTAATTTCGTTTATTACATTTACTAAGAAATATACACTTTTGAATAAAGTTTCCTATTAGAAAATAGGGGAAAAAAAGAGAAATGTTTCCATTAATTGAAACTGAAACTTATTCTTATTTTCGATGGTCTTCTCCAATTGCGTTTTCTATTAATTGCTTGAATATATTAAGTTTCCTTTTTCGTTTTCCGAACTAATTAAGGACAATTTGCACTGAATAAGATGGCGAGTGTGGCGCCATCTGCAGGATGTAATTGTAAGTGTTATAAACAATTTCAAAAGCGTACATGTCGTAAATCAGTTGCAAGGAAAGCAGATTTTTAACTTTCTATGACGAAAATGAAAGAAAAAAAAATTTTAAACTTGGCTGTGATAAAGAAGGTAATAAAGTCAACAGAGTGAATATAATGAGAAAAAGTGTTCAACAATTTTTCAAGCTATATATTAACAATTCCTCAAGATTTAATTTTGCCATAAATATAAAAAAATTTTATGCACCTTGCTAAAGATAGGTAATAAAAAGCTATTTGTTTTGTAAGAGATTATTAAAAATACTTGAGATCATTACGTTAGATATAATTATTAATTTAATAATTGGTTAAAATTTATTCAAAATCTTCATTTATATCTTTAAATTCTAAATTTTTTGTTTTTTAATACGAAAAATTTAATGATTCCAAAAAAAGTAGATTATTCCAGTATATAATTATCATAATTGTTCCAAACTGTTCCGAAAATATACAAAATATTATTTTCTAATCTAATAATATAAACGATAATTCCAAACTACAGAATGTATAATGATTCAAAAACTAAACAGCAATAAAAAATTGCGAAATATGTAATTATTTCAAAAATATATGCAAGTAAGAAAGTCAAAAGTAAGAAAAAAACTCCACAAAATACATTATTATTTCTTCAGGATACATAGAGTGTCAAATAAGTTAGACAACGATTCCTAACTACAAAATATATAATTATCCAAAAAATATACAAAATAATAACAAAACTCTATATAGCTAATTATTTGAAAAATATATACAATAATTCTAAACTACAGAATATATTATCATTTACATCAAAAATATTCTCAACATTATTAAACTACATAATGTATAGTTATTCAAAAATATATACTACAGAATATATAATTATTCCAATAATATAAACAATTATTCCTAACTTCAAAATGTATAATTATTCAAAAATATATGCAATATTTCCTAAGTAACAATAATCTCAACAACTTACGTCATTATCACTTCAGGATTCATAGTGAGTCCAATAATATAGATAATGATTCCTAACTGCAAAATATATAATTATTTCAAAAATATACAATTCCAAAATAACAAAAACTCTCAACAATTTACATAATTATTAATTCAGGATACATAATGAGTTCAATAATATAGGCAATGACTCCTAACTGCAAAATATATATTTATTCCGAATGTGTACACAAACAGACAAAATATTCCAACAATATTCAGAATTATTCCAAACTACAAAAAGTACATTTATCTCAGATATTTCCAAGCTATGCAGAAATAGTTACATTTTAAATTCCTCACAGCATATTTTTCCTTTTACAAATATTCTTCGAAATATTTCGAAACCAACCCCCATTCTGTCTAACGTTGAAATCTCTTGAGATGTAAAAGAGAAAATGGTGAAATAGTAGAAAAACACACCAGTGTGGATAGAGGAGGGGGAATTCTTTAGACGAAATAGTTCCCTTGAAAGGGGGGAAATGTCCAGAGATGTCCCAAGAGCAAATCTTCGCGTCACTCCTAGTACCCATGGAAACGCCATTCTTTTTTTCCCCTTTTTTATTCCCTACCTTTTCATCCCTTAACCTCAAGAGGGAAGTTTGTCCACATTTTTGTTTGAGAAATACAGGCGATGCTTCCCGTTTTCCCTCGTAAAATCGCCAGCAAAATCGATTGCGTGTAAGCAGTATTGAGAGAGATATCAATGTTAAGCAAGTTCTTTTTTTTCTTCCCTTTTACTATTTCATTTGAAGCTACATATATTTGACCACTCATTAAATCTTTTTAATCCAATAGAACAGTTGTTTCTTATGGGCTATACAATATAGTAGCTTGTTTATTTCCCTATTTATGCTTTATTTTTTAATATATATATATTTTTGAAACGATGTTGTTTTGAGATAATCTAGAATGTTTGATAAATTGTATATACTAAACGATATTTTTTAATAATTTTTTTTTGTTGAAACGAGGCTGTTTTGATGTTTGATAAATTGAATATACTAAACGATACTTTTCAATATATATATTTTTTGAAACGATGCTGTTTTGAGATAAGCTAGAAAATTTGATAAATTGTATATACCAAACGATATTTTTTAATATATATAT
>NC_092210.1:12168227-12178689 GCF_043381705.1 Parasteatoda tepidariorum
CATTTATTCCTTTACCTGAAGTCACATCTTGGTGGAAAATCATTCCACGACAATGATGAGATCAAAGATGAAGTTGAAATGTGGTTCCGACAACAGGCGGCAACCTTCTATGACTGTGGGATACAAAAGCTTGCGCACCGACTTAACAAATGTTTGGATAACGGGGGTGATTATGTCGAAAAATAATAAATAATCGAGTTAATAAGATGTAACTGACGTTTTCTAAATAAAAGTTTTTTTTAAGGAATGCGATCCATTGTATCTTTACTTTTCGAAACGCCCTCGTATATATATATATATATATAATGAATTTTTGTTAATTGTTAGACTAGTGTTTTCTGCTTTCTATTATCTCAAATTAATTTTCAATTGCATTTTAATTTTTCAGCAATATTGACTCATTCTAAAGAGTAATTTTTATCTTAGGATAATTATTCTTTATTTTGAAATATTGCATTTACCATCATAAAGCAATGAGTCCTGAAAGAACCTTTACATTTCCTATTTAAAAAAAATTAAACTGGAAAAGTAAGAAACAAAGAAATTAAAAGCAAGAACAATCAAAAAGGTTTCCGTAGAGCGATTTTATCCTAAATTCTTGAACTCCCTAATCGTATACTTTAGGATCACTTGATCCTAGAGTGTCAT
Source organism: Parasteatoda tepidariorum (assembly GCF_043381705.1). Classification (NCBI taxonomy): domain Eukaryota; kingdom Metazoa; phylum Arthropoda; class Arachnida; order Araneae; family Theridiidae; genus Parasteatoda; species Parasteatoda tepidariorum. The sequence goes on from NC_092210.1 coordinate 12,168,876, forward strand.
AATCCGTAGTCAAGTGAAACTTTGAGTAGAATTTAAATTAAAAAAGTTAATATTTTTTTAAAAATTGCACAACTATGTTTTTAATAGTTAGTGTTTGCATATTTTTACACTGGTTATAAGCTAGATATGATTGCTCACCAAGTCTTACAGACTGGATTAGAACTAAATTTTGTACTCGTAGCAGTATAGGATAGATTATTCTATCCGAAGACAATATACGAAAATATGAAAATATCTTTATTAGCCTTAAAAATATTTCACCTTAAAATGTGCTTTTGATATTTTGAAAAGATAAAATTTAATGATTTTTTTTCCTTCTTTACTCTGTACATTATAAGTTTTCTTAAATAAAAATATTGAATTTTGCGTCCCAAATGGACAACAAAATTTTTTAAATTCTTAATTAGTTAATAAATTCTTTTGTATTCATTTGAAGAGTATGGGGTAAGATAACTATGAGCCACATTTTCAAATGTTTCGGAAGAGCGTTTTTCATGAAAACCACCATGATAATGGTGGTCTTTCAACCAGGTGGCACCTGGTAATTCAAATCCATATAGTCAATAAGATGCTAGACTATGCTAATTAGCGGAAATTCCAGAAACTCTTAGAGTATCTATTTGGAAAGAATTTTAAGGAACAAGTTTAATGTAAAAATGTCCCCATTCGTAAAAGTGTGGCTTATTACTATATTGCCCAAAGCCTTTCAATTGCATCATGCATAATATTCTTTACAACTTGCAACTAAAAAATTAGCAAGATTTAATTGGAGTTAAGTTATTGTTATTGGACTTATTATTTGTCTAAATAACATAAATTGCTATGCTTCATTGCATAGTACATCAGAGGAGCTGTAATTAAGCAAAAATATTTTGCATACTATAAAGAATCATTAGTTTTTAATTATTTTTGTTGAAGTTAATAATAAAAATGCTGGTTTTTAAACCTAAACGAAATCTCATTAAACCCTCTACCCAAGCATTTTCCTTGCTTTTTCCGTAATTCCATCAAGTATGATTCAGTTCCATGATATCATTAAATTTTAATTGACCCTCTGAAACTTGATTCCATACTTTCCAATTAAAGTACAAAGTCCAATTAAATTTATTTTCTGCTGCATGACCAGAACATTATTTGATGCGACCTAACAATTTTTTTCCCTCCGAGTTTTTAGAAAAATCCGTAAACTTAAAAGAGAAAGCCACCGTAAGCTGCTTAACAGTGGAAAACATAGCCGTAGCTCTCTAACGCCATAACTGGAAGTACGCGTTCAGACGTGTCAGTTCGCTTATTTCTGGTTTAAGTATAATAAATGATGAAAAAAAAGTATAATAAATACGTCTAGTGCTGCTAGTGCATAAGAAACTCGACTAATAGGATTTCGAAACTGTCTTTTCTGATTATACATAAATGCCTTTCATCGTGACAAACAATTAGGAAAAGGAAAGGTTTCTCATTTTTTATTCAACAATAATTCCCTTTTTTCTTGTTCTCTTTATCCCTGTTATGCTTTTTTTCCCTTTCCCGTGGGTCCCAATTTTCCAGATGACAAGATTCTAGGCCTCTGATAAGATTATGAATCCTGAAAAAGTATTGAGAAAATGCTAACAATATTATTTTCCTTCACGCTTTCCATCCTCGTTAAGGATTTAGTATTTTTCGCTTTTCTTGATTTACAAGAAACCCATTACTGTTGAAAAGTAGCTGCGAACTGGTAGTCAAGCTCCGCCATTTATGACCAATTAGCATGGATGTTCCGTGATTTGCTAATTGGAAAATTTTGTCACCAACTGCATTTTAAAGTTTTGAATACTATCAGTCCTACCAGCTATCAAATGTTTTAAGGGTTAGTTATGCAATTATTGCATGTCATTAATCCCAAGAAACTGAAGCGTTAAGATTATATCAGTTTTATATTAAAGCTTAAGAGTAATTTTCGAAGATTCGACAAATAGCAGTCTCGTCACAGACTTTATTTTAGTGTTTTGAAAACTACCAATCCTGCTAGCGGATCCAATATTTTAAGGGTTAGTCATGTAACTAATTTTAGTTCATACCTTAAGAGTAATTTTCGAAGCTTCGTCAATTAGCGATTTCGTCACAGACTTTATTTTAGTGTTTTGAAAACTATCAATCCTGCTAGCGGATCTAATGTTTTAAGGGTTAGTCATGTAACTATTTTAGTTCATATCTTAAGAGTAATTTTCGAAGCTTTTCACCAAGGAAAATAAGAAAGACACAATTTGAGTGACACTTTGAGACAAAGCTATAATTTTAAACTGTGCACACCATTTTTCCGTAAAAATATATAAGCTTTAGTACGGACCAATAATTTAAATATATTTAACACTATTTAATTTTTAGAAAAAAGTTAGAAAAGGACATTTTGTGAATATTAAAATTATCAAAATCACTGAATAATTCAACGTTGGATTAACTTTTAAAATATCAAAAAACAAAAAATTCACAAATCCTTTTTATTTCCACAAAACAGTAACTTTTCTTTATATTTACTTTTGCGCCATTTTCAAAACTAACTTCGAAGGCCCTGGCTGTAAGTTGGCAAAGTTTGACCTAATAATCATGAATAACTGTTGCAAACACACAGCAGTTATGAAAATAGCATATCATTCATAAAAAGGGTTTATTTCTTGTGACGTCAGAGCCTTTCAAAAACAGCTTTAAGAGTAGTTCCAAAAATTATAAACAGGTTCTACCATAGATGTCGAATTCGAATGATAGTTGAGAGGCAATAATTAGGAAAAGTTTCGCCGTTGGCGATATTATTGTGTTAGAAATCAAAGCCAAAGATAGGTTTCGTTCATTCAATTAAACTAAGTGCAAAACATTCTCAAAAAATTTCTGCTTTCGAGATAAATATAACCAATTCCTAATGAATTCACTGTGTTAAACATGAATGTGGCAAAATAGCTCCATAGTCTATGTTTATTGTTATTATTTTATTTTTGATTTATTAATAATATATAATTATAATATTTTTTGCAATGCGTGCCCAAATGTATGTGCAGTAAGTTGACCAGACCTCTTCAAATCTTAAGGACAGTCTTCAAACTTCCCTGATTGTCTTCAAATTTTTTAACTTTTCGAGATCAGAAAATGTCCCCAAATTTTACAATTTGTCCTCACACTTATCCGAAAATATGTAATATTTTTATATGCAATGATATATATATATATATATAAAAGGAGAAATGTGCATGTTTTTTTAAACAAAGTAATTATGTCTTACATAGAATAAATACAAAAGAAAAGCAAAAAAGCAAAAAGCTATAATTAGCAGATGAAAACGTGATACTTGTTTTAAATAAATTTTGCCTGTTTTAAATAAATTTCTACCCTGAATAAATTTTGATTGGATCGTCATGTGCTAGGACTCAATGACTTAAAGAGGCTGCCTCAAATATGCTAATTAAGTAATGCAGAAGACATTTTATGTTTCGAAATCAGATACAAAAATGTACTTTGTTTGTATAAATATACATATTTTTTTTCCTGACAGAGATGGGTTCATAACCCATAAAATAAGGGAAGAGTTGCCATCAGTATGGTTTGGTCAGGAGAAGGGTAGAAAGTTTGGAGTCGGAAGTCGCATATTTAAATTTTGATTTCTCAGGAACTGTTTAACTGATTTCACTCAAACTTTGTATTTTGCCATGTAAAATTACATACTTTAAAATGGTGTAAAAAATTACATACCTTACAGTTCAAAAGGTTTTGATCTCTTGTTAAATATAATAATAAATATTTACTAAGATGTATTTTTTGTGTGGATTAATAATAAATGGACCTAAACCATTCTGCCCCCTTGTTTTTAATTTGTTTAAAAAATTTTTGATTAATGTAACACCATTTAGTAAGTAGTAAAGTGTTCGTTTTATTCGCAAATTGCATTTTATATGGATACAAAAAAAGATAGTCTAGATCCTTGTTATTGCAGCATTTATCGCTAATATGTTTACACCTGTCATTAAAATTTCTTCGAAATATGCTGCTATTAATGGCACTGCATTGTTGTTTTGATCTAAAATACTTTACATTCAGTTTGATTTACTCAATTTTAACTAAAAGTTGAATTTTTTATTTTTTCACTATTTTATCAATATTAATTGATTTTCGTAAGCTATTTTATTCGCAAATTATATTTTATATGCATTCAAAAAAATTTCATAATCTTGATTCTTATCGTTGCGGCATTTATCATGAACATATTTAAACCAAAAAAACAAGGATCAGCAACAACAAAAAAAGAGAATAAGCAAAGAAAAAGAGGAGGATAAACAAAAAAAAAAAAAAAAAAAAAAAAAAAAAAAAAAAAAAAAANAAAAAAAAAAAAAAAAAAAAAAAAAAAAAAAAAAAAAAAGGATAAGCAAAGAAAAAAGAGAAAAAGCTGCAAAGTAAATTTTACTTGTATATGATCCAAAATAGCATCGCCTAATGCTTTAGATTTTAAAAGACTTTTTATCCCATTTTGATAGCTCGAACTTTAAAAATTAGATCGTTTAATAAAATTTTTAAATTAAAATTCTTGCAGTAAAGTGCAAATTTAAGCTGTTTTATTCACAAACAGCATTTTATATGCGTATAGAAATTGTTGTAGTCTAGATCCTTATTATTGCAGCATTTGTCGCTAAAATGCTTAAACCAATCAAAAAGAAGACAAAGCTGCAAAGTAGGTTTTACTCAAACATGTGATCCGAAATGGCACCGCATAATTGTTCAGTTTCTAAAAGATTTTTATCCTTAATGCATTACTCTGCTGGCCTTTAATCATTAAAAGAGATGATGATAAAAAAATAAATAAAAGAAGGGGTGCGTAAAAGCGATAACGACATTTTGCCCCGAGGGGGAAGTGCACTATTTTTTTTATGCATGCGCTATTCATTTTACCCAAGTCTTTTATTTTTCTTCATAATCCTCGCCGTCACAAATGATAACGTTTTTTCGCAGTCATCGTTATCCAAAATTATTCCGACTAAATAATTACCGCGAAAACGAAGGACTTTACAGCGGGAATTATTCTTTTTAAAAAATTTAAGGAAAAAAAAAAAATAAGGATAGAAATGATGAAGGGAAAAAAAATCCCCTAAGCTCGTTTGCGACTTGTCGTCATTAATATACGACGAAGCTTTTTCGACAAGAATGACGCGTCATTTCAGTTTGCGTTTTTTTTTATTCATCACTTTATGCCTTCTCGTTGTATTATTATTATTATGCCCGTTATTTTTCTTATTTCCGAGCTATTGTATGCGTCTTTACCGCCCGTTTTCAATCCGCTAATGGAATTTGAAACAGGTGCAGGAAAAACGCGAGTCTGCATAAATGAAATAGAATTACTTTCACATAGCCTTTTTATTCGCGAAGACTAATAATTATGTAAAACTGTACAACTACAAAGCACTTTTTCTAAATGACAGTTTCGGTACTGGCGGATGTATTTTTCTGTTTTCGCATTTCCAGCCAATGCATTGTTTATTTTATTTGATGCCCCAAATCCTTTGTGTCTAGGCCTTGGCTAAACACTTTTAATTTAATTTTATTTTTGATGCATGCGTTTTTGAATGCGTAACTTTTTTACGCCTTTTTCTATCTTCAAAAGGACGGTGTATTTTTCAAAGATAAGAAATTGTGATTATATTAGAATTTAGAAGTAAACATATTCATGACGGCGGAGGTATTAACCTTTCGCCTTTACTTCAAAATTTTTTTTTATCTCATTATTCGGTCAAATTTTTTGAATAAGCGCGGTGAGAAAATAATAAGCCCCACTGAATATTTATTGGGTAAAATAAAAGTAAGAATCGCTTTTGAAGTAGTTTTTTTTATTTATTTTTGTTGCGTTTTATTTTTAAGCGTGTTCTGGTTTTTATCACCGTTTTAAATAAATATTTTTTTTTTATTCAAATATATTTCAGCTTAAGCTTGTACTAAATTTAATAGACTAACCGTTTTATTTTTGCAGTAAAATTTCTGCTCTTTAAGTTTTTGCGTCATATGTGTATAAAAGTATTTTGTTTTTAAATTATTATTTATTTCATTGATATTGATTGCGATTAAAGTTAATGCACTGTCTGGTAAAAGTATAATGACACCTACCTAAAGAATATAATGTGTTTTTCGATTTATGAGGTAAGTCCCTTAGTTCCTGAGGGTGAAAACACGAGCACTGAAATGTATGTGGACATTTTGGTCAATGGTGTTCTCCTAACACAATAGCAATATTTCGGGGAGGGCCAAGTTTTTTTCCTGCATGATAATTGCTCCATTCACATATCGAGAATTTCAGAATCGAGAAAATTTAAAAAACTTTCTTTTAGTGAAATTCCTTATTGAATAAATGTTTTATAATAGACCGACATCTGAAACGCCATATCGTAACTTTTCTTTATTTAAATAAACTGTCACTTAAAAAAAATAATATCTATTCATATTGTAAGATTTATTGTGAGATTAATTGCAAAATTACATTGTTTTAATATTTCAAAGCTAATATCCAGCAAAATTGTTATACCAAATATCAAGTTTTTTTTTATTGGAAAAATTTGTATAATTAATGCAAACCATTGTGTTTAAATATTTTTTTAAAAATGAGAAGAAAAAAAAACTTTTCTTTTATATTTACTTTTATTAAATTTCAAATTATGATTTAAACTAAAGCCTTATTCGACAATTAAGAGAAAAGAATTTCAGCATAAATTATCTTTAAATTAATTTATTTCATTTGCAATGTTTACTTTAAAACTGCGATTTACTTTTTGATTGACTAATTAGATTTTCAGAATTAATAAATAAAAAACGTGTGTGCATTTTTTATTTTTATTTATTTTTTTGCTTTCTTCGTTATTTGCTGCTGATTTTTTTGCTACTTTACTGACTCCTAAATAAATAAAAAATACACATAATTAATAAGTTAAAATTTTTTATTCATATTATGAATATTTTTGTGAAAATATGTTTAATTAAATAAGTTTTCTTTTCTTCTTTATACGAGAAAAAAAAATTTAAGTCAATAAACTCAACCTAAAAAATACCCCTTACGTTAATTAAGAAAAGAATTCATATGGCAATTCATTACTACAGCTAGATGTTGAATGCAATTGTTTCATAATTAAAAAAAACTCACTTTAAACACTTTTCAACAAATGAGAAATTCGAAAAACACTTTACAAGCACAATTAAAAAAAATTAATTATTTTATTTCCAATTAAAACAGCAAATTTTAACAATTAAATGCACCAATCGAAACATACTTGAAATATATTTGAAGCTAAAAATAAAAAGTCATAGAAATTCCGTTCAGGCTTTTGTGAATTAAATCCTAATGATTAATTAGCATTTAGCATATTTAAGTATTTCACTAGGCATATAATTCTATTCACTAGTAAATTCCTCTCAGCTAAATTGCTTAAAGATAGGAGGTAGTAATAAATTCCATTCGAACGATTTTTACTCTTCTCTTCTGAAATAAAAAAAAATGAAGTTCAATTAACTGTCGGCGCGACGAGCCGTTAATAGGACGAAAGGGTTAACGATATTGACCAAAACAATGAGCCTTTAAGAGGGCATTTTCTTTATAACGAGCCCTTCCATTACGCTCATTAACTTCATATATGCAAGGTATTTGTACAATATGAGACTAACGCCATTTAAGACCACAGTGCATCAGCGCCATTTTAAAACCACTTTTTTTTAAAACATGTGTTTAATGTGTTGTATGTTTATTATTACAAATATCTTAAAATTACTGTAAATTCGATAACTTATATTTTTCAAGCTGTTATAGAGAAATCATATTAAATGTTTAATTTATTATCTATTTATTTCTAAAATTAATTTGTAATTACTGCAAATTCGATAATTTATATTTATCAAGCTGTTAAAGAAAAATTATATTAAATGTTTAATGTAATATCTATTTATTATTAAAATTACCTTGTAATTACTGTAAATTCGATAATTCATGTTTTTCAAGCTCTTTTATAGAAATCTTGAATCTAGAAATAATAAACATACAATCTATAAAGCATATTTCATGTTTGATTTATTGTATTTTTTTTACGTAACTATTGTAAATCATGTGATTTTAATTCTTCAAGCTGTTGTTGAGATATTTTGAAATCTCTTGCTTTTAAATAAATATTTGGTTAATGATGGTTAATATTTGATTATCTTTTAATTATAAACCTTCTTATTGATTTAATCTAAAATTTTCTTCTATCTAAAATTGCCAATAATATTGTAATCTTGCCAAATGTAATTTTTTTAATAATTCAAAGTTTTCCAGTTATTAATATTAATTTTAATATTAGTTATTATTATTAATTTATTATTAATTATTTACTATTAATATATTATGATTTATTATTAATTTTTAATGATAAAGAAATCAAAATAGATTTTTTTTTTTACCTTTGCGTCTTTTTTCTAATTTTTGGTGAAAATAATAAAGTATAATGATTAAGTAATAGAGTGAATCAATTAATTAATGAATTGGATAATTAATGAATTGGATTAATTAATGATACTCCAAGGAAACAGCAGTATTTTAAATCTTTAGTTATGGTTATGAGACTAACTGAATAGTTAGAGAAATTAAACAATTTCAATGATTTGGCAAAAAATAAACTTTATGTGTGTCCAAAAATGGCTGAGTAATTAAACAGTATAGAAATTCTTTCTTCTCATTACGGAGGCTTTTATGCGAAGCGGTGAAAGCATTAATTGACTTTTTCCCGCCATTTTTTTCATGTTAAAACCCTTTTGTTTAAGTGTTTTTTTTCCCGCCAAGAATTTACGCCAAGTAACGTGTTTATCGAATGACATGGATGAAACAAAAGAAGACATTGAGTGTCTTAGTGTAAGATTCTTAATCGTGACATTTGCGGGAAAAATTAAGTAGAAAGAAATTAAAACAGCTCTTCCTTTTAGCACTCTTTAAAAATAAAAACGAAAATCATTTACTCCTTTTTAATACAAGTGTTAATAGAATGTAATGAAATTAAAATGCTTCGTTTCATGTTGGCGGCTTTTTTTTCTTCTGATGTGTGTCATTGTGATTTTTATTTTCGACATGTTTCAAAAAGAGTGTTATCTCTCGTTGATATTTTTTTTTCATTCTTTTTTGTGAAGAAACTTGTAAGCCGTTTTAATCAATGTTAACAAATGTATGAATAATATTTTAGTTTTTTTCTCTTTTCAAATTTTTTAAACGAATAAATCTAAACATTGCCCAAGAAAGTATTTTTGTTCGAAAAATACATACTTGTTTTTATTGCCATTATAAAAATGCTGATTTAATTAAAACTTTCATAAATAATTATTATGTTTTGTAAAAATACGCGTAAATATTTTATTTCTATTTTTTGATGTTTTATTATAATCTGCTTCTTCTATAAAAGAAAAATATTGGTTGATTTTGCCTTTACAATAGCTATATAAGTATTTTTTTTAAATTTTGAACCTATACAAATTTATTTATGGGAGTTTTTTATTACTTTTTGTTACAAGAAATGGGGATAAAAATAAAATGTAATTGAATTTCGAACCAATTTGTGGAAATGGTAAATATTAATTATAGTTTAATGGTATTGAACTTAATTGCATTGTGGTTACTTTTTACTTTGAATATATTTTAGAAGAGCTTATTATTATTAAAATTGCTTTTTCGAGAATATTTAGTTATCTATAAAAGTAATTTTGTTCTTAATAATTATTATCAACATAAAGCATGATTAATATCGTATAATATCGTATACATATTAATCATAAAGCATGATTAATATATATATATATATAT
>NC_092210.1:12178908-12184066 GCF_043381705.1 Parasteatoda tepidariorum
ACTCGGTCTGATATATATATATATATATCAGAACAGCTAATGGATCAAATTTACTTCTCGCGGCTATTTGGTATACGCCATATTTTTGTCGTTGCTAAATAAAAATGAAACTATATATTAGCATTTGATTTATATTGTCATTTTCGATTCGATCTAAATTTAGATAAAATCAAAGACATTAATGGTAAAAGAAGAAAAAATTACTAGTGTATCCAATTTCCTTTTCTTTCGTGACAAATAGAATAAGTCATTTTCTGCAAAACCTTTCTCTATAGAAATAAAGAAATAGATATAGAGGTTCGCCAAGAGTGGTTGGCGTAAATATTTAATCGGAGTGGTACTTCACGGTCGCCAAAAGGCTATCTGAGAAGATGAAAAAGCTAGAAAAGAAAAAAAATCACTATTCCCTGACGAAAAGAAAGAATTCTGTGGAATTTTTGGATTAAAGTTTCCGAAAATGGTCCAGGAAAATGAGGAAAACGTTGTAATAAAGGAGGCGATTATTTAGTTGCTTCGTTTTATTTTATTTCTTCCTGTTTTATTTATTTTTTTATCTCTACTCGCACCCTTTCAAACTGATATCATCAAGTATTTTCTACCAAAATGCTTGGAATGTCGAGCATGCTTGTTCGGCGGTAAGATAAAATCTATAAATGTGCGTTCTGTTTTGTTCAATGAAATTTCACTTATATCTCTCAAACTTCAAACTTCGATAAAGAATTTCAGTGTGAACGGTTATACTTTTTTTTTTAATATACTGCGGTTTTGTAGGTGGTAAATTTTATTTAATTATCATAACTCTTATAGCCTTATAAGAAAACTTTACGTCAAACTAAAAAAAAAAACTATATTTCAACTATAGAAAACTATATTTCAACTATAGAAAACTGTATTTTAACTATATATCGAACACACAACGTGATATTTCACTAATAGTTTCATGTTGCGAGTTCCAAACTTAGTGAATTCTTTTAAAATCTTACCGTAATGTGTTAAGTGTTCAGCTAATAGACAACGCGAATTTTTTTTCCATTTTGTGATGTAACAGCGTTAACTGCTAACCGGCCATATAGCAAAAACGTTAATGTTTGACGTACCTTCGCTCATCATTAAAAAAAGTTGCTTTCCGTAACTGTAAAGAGACAGAAATAACAGTAAAACGAGTGGAACTGGTTACGTTTTAGAACAAGTTGAACATTATTCATGGATAGGAAGATTAGTGCAATTTTATACTTTGTGAGCAAAGCAGTTAAATAACCTCAAAGTGAGACGAAGTAGGTTCGAATAAAGATGGCTGGTTGATTCAAATTCTCACCGGTTCGCACTGACCTTTGCTGACGTAAACTATCCCAGAATCATTGGTTAGAATTTTCTTGTCATTGGGCTCATTGTGGTAAAATTTTCGATTTTTTTCTCTCTCCATGTAATGCTAATACGGGTTTGTTCCCACACCAGAAAATAATAATTTTATAGCTAATTGGCACCATTACTTGCTCCGGAAGATTCCTTGTCTTCTGGATTGTGTTCAAAATGGCAAGACTACGGAGTTGAATATTGATAGCTTTGTTCCTTTTTTGAATGATAGCCTACTACAGGGCAGAGCCGTCCCTACAAGTGATTCCCATAAGATTCATCAGACGCTATCAGACATATTAGAGGCTATGTATCTCCATCTATTGAGGCCAAGATCTTTTTCCACAATATCAATCTATCTGGTGTTCGATCTTCCCCTTTTACGATTGCCAGTAAAATTTCCGAAAGTCCTTAACTGAGTCACCCTCATCTTTCCTACAGATGTGACCCAGCCATCTTATTCGATAGGCTTTAGTAACTGAAATAATGTTTAGTTTTGACTCAAAAATGGCTCGGCTATTCAAAGCCAGTTATAAAATAAAACAAATTTTTTGAGCAGTCAACATCAATTTTTACAAAGCTGTACAAGAAATAGTGCATTTACAGCTTATTTTCTTTTTCAATTTTTTTTTTTTTTTACTATTTGCAAATTTTAATGTAGGAGGGAAAACAAATATTTTTTTCGATTATAATAACTGATGAATTAAAAAAACTAATTAAAGACAAGGCTGGTGGAGATGGAAATGTACTGTTTGCTTTTTTATGCTTACGATACGGGAAATTTTCTCACCATGAAACAAAATTAATTACAAAGTTGGTCTGCAGATAGTGCTCTTGACTGAAAAGATCTATAAAACAATATTTTGAAAATAACCACCACTAGCAGAGACAACTTGTCAAAATCTCAGTACGATATTAACACCCGAGGAAATATTTTAGTTGGAATGGTCTGACAAGCTGTAAGGACATTGTTTTACAATGTTTCGATTTAGCAGCGCTATCTGTTGACATTCAAGAGATTCTTACCATTTTAAGCAGAGTTTCCAATTTTCTAAACTTTAAAAGAATTCGTAATATTTCTTATGATTCTTAATATAATCATGAATTATATAAAAGTGTATCAATTTGTTTTAATGTCAACGTTACACTTGTGTAAAAAAATTTTTGAAGGCAGTGATGTGTAATAAATTTTATTTTACAATTAAATATTATAATTCAATTCCAAAAAAGACTACTACTTTTATTTACAAGGCTTGATATTTTTGTTTATTTTTATTTATCACCAAAAGTAGAAATTTAAAAAAAATACTGCGATTTTTATTTAAAAAAGTTAGATATTTTTTGTTTAATTTATAACTAAAAGTAGAAATTTAACGAAAAATACTATGATTTTTAATTTTAAAAATGACATTTTGGTTAATTTTAATTCATAATTAAAAGTAAAAATATAAAAAGAAAAAAATAGAGCTTTTATTTAAAGGAGTCTATATCTTTCATTATTTCAATTTATAACTAAAAGTAGAAATTTAAAAAGAAAAAAAAACACAATATNAACGAAAAATACTATGATTTTTAATTTTAAAAATGACATTTTGGTTAATTTTAATTCATAATTAAAAGTAGAAATATAAAAAGAAAAAAAATAGAGCTTTTATTTAAAGGAGTCTATATCTTTCATTATTTCAATTTATAACTAAAAGTAGAAATTTAAAAAGAAAAAAAAAAACAATATAGCATTTATTTAAAGGAAGCTATAACTTTGATTATTTTAATTTATAACTAAAAGTAGAAATTTAAAAAGAAAAAAAAAACAATAGAGCTTTTATTTAAAGGAAGCTATATCTTTGATTATTTTAATTTATAATTGAAAGTAGAAATTTAAAAGAAAAACACTGTGACTTTTATTTAAAAGAAGCGACGTTTTTGGTTATTTCAATTTATAACTAAAAGCAGAAACATTTTAAAAAAAAACCCTCAGACTTTTATTTAAAAGGCGCAAGATTTTTATTTATTTTTATTTATAATTAACATTTTTAGAATTTTTTTTAAAAAAGACATTATGACTTACAGTAATAAAGAATATTCACTGTTTCTATGTCAATCGGCTATGAGAAAAAAAAATTATTTTTGTTTATAATGAATCCAGCTTTAGTAATTATTTATACACCTTAATGTTTTTTTTTCCTCTTTAGTTTATGCACTTTTAAAACGACTTAAGACGAAGCTTACCCTTCTTAATTAAATATACAAACATTAAAAATTATCAGCGAGAGGGCGGCGTAAAGTCATCAAAAAATTAGAAATTATCTCTTCTTTTTGAACAGAGTACATTAAGGAGGAAAAAAAAAAGAGTTAAAAATCGTGTAAAAATAAAGCGCCAGTGATTTATTCTTGGCGCTCTAATTAGCCGCCATTAAGCGTGTGGCTCATTTGATGAGTGATTAAAAGCCACAAAGGGGAATTAAAAGCGCCAAAGAGCATGTTTACACCCCCGCCCTCAAAATCCCCCACCCGATTCATTAAGTACTTTTAATTAGAGCGTTAATGAGTGCTCCCTCCTCTGTACCTCACCCCTTTCTTTCCTTGTTTTTCTTTTTTTTTTCTCCCCTTTTTTTTCGTTTTTCTCTTTTACCCTTTTTGAAATGGTTGAAAATATTTTTTTTCCTTGCTCTTGTGCTGTTTCATTGTTTTTGGCGGTGTTTTAAAAGAGCTTAATGAGTACAGCTTAGAGCACTTCACTTAGTTCGCTTAAGGATATTAATTACTTTTAATTATCGAATACGACACCTGTTGAAATGATTCTGAACGAGTAGAAAATCGTAATTTATTTTGATTTTGTTTTTTAAGTCAAGTCTTAAATTTAATCAAATTTATAATTAAATAAAAATCGCATCAATTATTCCAAACCTTCATTAAGTACACATATTTATATCTAATGAAAATTTAACCTTAATAAATAGTTAACTTTAAATTTATTGTACATGCTTTAATCATTTATCGTATAATTGCATTTTAAGTAATGTATCTGAATGATAGCCCCAGCATTTCTGCCAAGTATGAAAAATTTTATAGCAATAAAAAAATTAAAAATTTTTTTTGATTTATAAACATTGTCTAATTTTAAAAAAAATTATTTTTACTTTATTTTTTTAAATTAGAAATAATAAATTATTTTACGGGTATAAAATGCGTTTAATTTGGAATAATTATTAATGAATATCTTATAGCTAATATTGTTGATGTTTATAATCATAACTTTTAAGATTTTTGTAATAATTTATATCTTTCGGGCACTTTCGTTATGGCTATCTGCATAAAAAGTAATAAATAAAATAATTCACACATGAAGATGTCACAACATAAATTGACAAAATTAATTTTTTTAAAAGATGCTTACATTTTTATAACAAGAACATCTTTGATTTACTACGGCTTGTTTTTTCTATTTACGTTTTCTCACTTACCTAAGAGTTTGTACATTTCATTCGTTCATAATTAGGTGTAGGTGACATTTTCATTTATAATTAATTATGTGCTGACAAAATTCAGAGTGTTATTTCATGGTTATTAAAAATTCAACTTCAACATATTTAGACTGATGAACTGGACTGTTAAAGTTGCTTTGTAAATCTGACCAAATACATGTTATTGGGAAATCATAACGACAGGAAGGACATCACGAAAAAAATCTGGTGTAAAGTCACTGAGTAAAGGTCACTGAGTAAATCTGATCTTAATCTGAGGCATCAAATAGTCAGTTTTCTTGCTCCTACACTGAACTGACTACGTGATATATATTATATAT
>NC_092210.1:12184841-12192243 GCF_043381705.1 Parasteatoda tepidariorum
ATCTGATAAATCTGCTTTGATATATATATATACTCAGAGGAAAATTGATTTTTGAATAGTTGCTTACAGAGAAAGAGGGCCGGAGTCTTCTAAGATTAAAAGCGACCGCAATTACGACAGTGTTGATTTTTCTTTCAATAAAATGAATCGCTCCAATTAGTGTTTTCTCGCGAGTGCACTCTTATTTTTAATAACAGCCATAGATTTGCGAAAGCTCCCTTTTACTCCATCCTTTTTTTTTTTTATTCCTTTTTACTTCCCAGGAGGTTCCTTTTTATCCTAACCTTCTCACCCCCACCAATCTACCTATTTTTTTTTTATCCTTCCTCTTCTTCTTCTTCCCCCTCATTTCACTCCCCCATCCCAGGGCGTGAAGACATAAAGCTTGCGTCTCGTGTAATCCCATTGGTCAACAGGGCTTTCGGGCAATAAAGACGCGAACAAGTTCCGGCCGCCAATCTGATGGCTAAGATTAAGTAATCCGGGCGCCCACCGAGCCGGCACGAGCTTCTCCCCTTCTGTCTCTTAAGAGGATTGGGGCGGAGACTCTACTACCCTTTTCATTCCTCCCCCGCACCATACTCCAACCACCCTCTCGTCCCATTTCACCATCTACTTCTTCACCAACCGTCCGCCGGTGGGAAATGTGGCGCGTAATGGCAGATCCCCCATCCCTGCTCTCCATCCTCTTCTCTACTCTATCCTTCATCCTCTTGATGCTCTCCGTTGGCGATGCTGAGTGCGAAAGCGATTCAGGTGAGCTGTTCGTTTTTCTCCAGAAGAAAAGAGGACTGGGGGCGCTATTTGCGATCTGCGAGATCTCTGAATCCTCTTAAATTGTCGATGATCGATTTCAGGGAGAAAGGGCCATTGGTCAGAGAATTGCTCAGGAGGCCCGAGTTTTCTATGGATGCCTTTTTATTTTGTGCAAATTAAATCCGGAGGGAATATATATGACGACAGTCTATTTGAGAAGCTTGGTATTTGTTTTATTGAATCAATACTGTAAGGTCTCTATTCTATAATTCGATGTCTTATTATCCAGTGAAAGATACGTGACATTTTATCATGATGATTGTGGATTACTCTTCAAAATATACCATTTACGTCTTTCTACCGCCAGCACTTTAATACCGTTTCATATAGCGAGTTGTCGTTGATATAAATTAATGATGTAAAATTTGTCATATTATATTCAAATGAATTTCAATTGTGGGACATGTAGCAGAATTATTTTATAACCGAACTCCAACGAAGTACAAACCTTCTCCCTACCATTATTATCACAAATAAATTTAAAAGTTAGATTCTAGAAAAATACCATAAATCATATTAGTAATAAATAAAATGAAAATAATAAATTGCTTTTATGCTGTTGGTATGTATACATCATAAAAACGTACACCTCGAATTTACACTTTTTTTATGGCATTTTAAGTTCTTCATTCTTCGAAAGCTGTACAAATATGATTCTAAGAAAACCACACAGATAAATAGATGATAAAAATCAGACTATCATTTTTTTATTCTATGCTCCTCTTGAAAAGAGTAGCTCCGAGGTACTATAGTCTCTTACAAGAAATTTACTCCATTACATCAGAATTCAGCGCGAGATTAAGTGCCCCAAGTAATCTAAGGAAATAAGACTTTGATGCTATTTTTTAACAGACCGAAGTGGAGTTTGTTGTGTTTTTCAATTGGACAGTAGTAATGTTTGTTGAGATTTTTTTAGTAGACGGAATTATTGCTTTTGGGATATTTTAAAGGATTAAAATAATGCTTGCGTGAATTTTTAGCTCACTTCAGTAACGTTTTTAGTGAACGGAAGTAATTTATTTTGGATTTTTTAAGAGGTGAAGGTAAGGTTTATTTAGAATTTTCAGTAAATTAAAGTAATTTTTGCTGGTTTTTTTCCCAGAGGATTAAACAGAATTTATCGTGATTTATCTTGTTTGTCCAATCGTTGTATAAAATCTGAAAAAATCTGCCTTGATGAATCGTGATTTATCTGGTTTGTCCAATCGTAGTAAGAAATCTGAAAAATCTGCTTTGAGGAATCGTGATTTATCTTGTTTGTCTAATTATAGTGTAAAATCTGATAAATCTGCTTTGATGAATCGTGATTTATCTGGTTTATCCAATGGTAGTGTAAAATCTGAAAAATCTGTTTTGATGAATCGTGATTTATCTTATTTATCCAATCATAGTGCAAAATCTGATAAATGTGCTTTGATGAATCGTGATTTATCTTGTTTGTCCAATCATAGGGCAAAATCTGATAAATCTGCTTTGAGGAATCGGGATTTATCTTGTTTGTCCATTCATAGTGTAAAATCTTATAAATCTTCTTTGTTGAATTGTGATTTACCTGGTTTGTCTTATCATAGTGTAAAATATGATAAATCTTCTTTGATGAATCGTGATTTATCTGGTTTGTCAAATCGTTGTGTGAAATCTGAAAATTCTACATGGATATTAGAAAAGCATTCACTTTTATATGAACTGAGATCTAATATTTTCTAATATGTTTTCTATTATGGTTAAATTTTCCCTCATATGGTTTTGGTTTTTCCACTCCTGGTTTTATTAGATAATGGTATTCTTCCAGCATAAGGTTATATGAGGCTGAGTAACTCATGCCGGGATAGCATTTTATTTTAACGTAAAAATTATGCTTTGCATATTTCATAATGCGTTTTCAAACACTAAATCGAATTGTCGAATCTGTAATAGCTGAATGGTTAAGAAGGAAAGCTGTAAAATAGTTGTAATGAAATGGGAAGATGAGTGAACGAAAGTTTTAAGTAACATTTTAATGAATTTGAGTAAATGAGCCGTAAATTTTATGAATTAACTATTCATTCAATAAAGGTTATACATGATGTTTTGTTTCTTTCTCAAACACTTCCATTTGGCGAACTCTCTAAATTCTTAACACTCATATAAACTGATTGCATCTTAACTTTCGAATACTCCGCATTTTAATTTGATGCCGAAAGACAAATTTCCTCATGTTAATCGACGAATGTTTGTTACTAGGTGCACTTGAAACTATGTTCTACTCCGAAAAAAACTCAAAATGTACCACTTATTACCATTGAGATTTATGGCGTGCAAAGATTTGGTTAAAAAAATTATTGTTGTAGATCATTCTCATCAGTTTTTTTTTGCAAACTATTGCCACAATTTTAAAATTGATCTAAATTGTTTTAAAAAGTGTCTCAAATTCTTCAAATTGGACTTAACTTCTTCTTATCGTTAAAGATACATTGAGCAAATTTTGTGGAGTGAAATTTTTAATGTATCTTTTAAAAAATCCTATATTGAGCAAGGTTTGAGACTCAACTCTACATGCATATTGTTCAAACAATAAGAATGTTCAGTATTTATTGTAACAATAATTCTGAACATATTTTTTGTGTATTTTTTCTGTCATCAGTTTGCAAATAAACCTTTACACTTTGTTGTACTACAAACTAATATTTTTTGCCGTAGTAATTCCTCTAAGCTCCGAAGGGTGTATTAAGTTTCGTAAATTTAATTTAAGGTAAAAATGTTTCTTTAAATCTTCATCCACTGAGCTCTTCAAATTAAGTATTAAGGACACAAAGAACAAATTTTGTAGAATGAAATTTTAATCATATTTTCAAAACAATTCTGGATTGAGCAGGGTTTGAAACTAAACTTCTCACGCATGTTATTCAAGTAATAATGAGTTATTAGTGCAACAGTAATTCTTGATATAGTATCAACTTTTCTTCTGCCATTGGTTTGCCAATAAAGTCTTAGAGTAGTTTACCCAACAAACTGATTTTTTTTATCTAAGTCCTGAAAAATATACAATTTTTCACAAATTTACTTTTGGAATACTTAGAACTACTTTCATCCACTAAGTTCTTTAAAGAATGTGTTAGGGTACATGGAAAAAACTTAGTAGAATAAAATTTTTACCAATATTTTTTTTTAAAAATTGTTGGTTGAGCAGGGTTTGCTTTTACAGTAAAACTGTACAGACAAACCTGACACAATATCCAACACTTACTCTCGACATATTTTTAACTTTTCTTCTACCATTGCTTTACAGATAAACCATTACAATAGGTAACACAACAAACTAAATTTCTTGGCTCAACTTTAGTATTTCATCTGAGCCCCGAAAGGTGTATAAAGTTTCACAAATCCACTTTTGGGTAAAAATGCAAAATCTAAAGAAAAACCAGAAAACCAAATGGAAACGGTAGAAGACGAAGAAGAAGGAAAAAAACGACTTTCTTCATCAATATAGGTCCTGAAGAAGACGAGGAAGTAGAGTCGTTGTAATTCAATTTCTGGCGCAGTGCCGTTCTCCAGTGGCGTGGGTTTTTAAGCAAATAGGTTAGGTTGGACGGATCGAAGGCAAGAAACCCCTGAATGAGAAATAGATGGAGACAAACATCCACTTCGCTTTTTCTAGCTTCCTTTTTTTCTTCTTCCCAATACCTACATGCATCTCTTCATTCTTCTCCCTGCTTCCACCCCCCAATTCTCTAGGGGAGGGGTCCCATATCCACAAACGCCTGGTATAAGCTTCTTTCTCTTTGGTCCCGTATGTGGAAAAAGGTACTGTACCTCTGGAGGCTTAAGTCTACTTTGGTGTTTCAGATGGCGTTTGAGAGTTTTGAGTTTGCCAAGTTTTTATTCTTTTTTTTTTCATTCTTCTTCTTCATATATTCTATAGGTTTGTTTTTCTTTTTCTTTGAAATTTGATAAAACTTGGAATTGTTACGTCTGTATCTTTGGATGTGCTAGCTGAGAAAATAAAAAAGCGTCGAATTTGCAATTTTTTTGAAGAAATGGGTGGTAATAAAGTTTCGGAGAAGAAAAAAAAAATGCAGGTCGTTATTGATGCATTTTAATTTTATTATCCTCTCTTACGAATTTAACAATTTAACATTTATTATGATGAGGGCGTTTAGATTCATAAGGACAAAATAACTGCCAAATTTTTCTCTCCCTTGGCTGTTTAGTCTGCTTATTTGTGTGTTGGTTTTATGTTATGAATATTGGGTGTTTGCTTTCCACCTATGGTCAATAAAGAGTTTGAGAAGGAAATATATAGCGTATGCGTTTGAACAGCCTACTGTCACAGAAACGCCTTAGTCTTCTCAGTTAATGTTTATTCCCCGCCTTAAGATGCTAAGTGGCCTCATAAAACGTTCTTCCAATTTAAAGAATAGGCTCCTACAATTAACCGGAATCGTGATGCGATTTCTTAATCTGGTGTAATTATTTAAGTTTTTTATCACTGCGATTTCTAACAATTAAAACTATTTATTAAAAATAATAGACCTGGATTTTTATTTTTGCAAGCTAATGAAGTGTGCATAGTTACCAAATCGTAGACTCTATTCTCGTAGGTACAGTCAATTGATATCTGATTAAATTCTTATCGAAACTTATGGCAAACATATGCACCATTAATCCGAAACTGGTTGTATTTTCATGAATCTTATGGTACATATAAGCGCTCCTTTAATTAAATAGTTAAAAAAACTGGTTGAATTTTTATCGAGATTTTCGATTTTCATATGCGCCATGAATTGAGAAGTAGTTAAATCTTGGTTGAGACTACGTTTGCTCCTGTTAGTTGGGAACTGGTTGAATCCTTAGAAGACTATTAGTATACATATGCTCCATTAGTTGGAAGCTGATTGAGTCCTTAGAAGACTGTTAGTATACATATGTTCCATTAATTGTGAGTTAATTGTATCCTTAGAAGACTTTTGGTATACATATGCTCCTTTAATTGGGAACTGATTGAATCTTTAGAAGACTATTAGTATGCATATTCCCTATCAATGGAGAATCAATTGAGTCTTTGTTGAGATTTTCGGTATGTTTATGCCTCATCAATTAGGTACAGATTGAATCTTTATCAAGATTTCTGCTGTGCATCATAACCACCAAATGATAACTGGTAGAATCTTTATGAGAATATTGACATACATATATACCAATGAATATACATATACTTTCAAAGGAAAATTAGTTGAATCTTCAGGGATATTTCTGATATGCTTATCCCCCACCATGAATTGGAAATTGGTTTAGTCTTTGTAAACATTTCTGGTGTACCTTTGCTCCATCAATTAAAAAACAAATCTCATTGTAAAGGAGAAATTGATTCGGTATCTCCCTCTGGTTTTTGATATTTTGTCATTTTATATTCTCGTGGATCTGGTCTAACCTAATTGCTAACCAGTTAGAATGAATGTGACTCATCAGTTGAGAGCTGGTATAAACCTTACTGACATTTATGGTACATTTGCATCAACACTTCAGAAGTGGTTCAATACTTATTATGACCACCGAAGTTACGTATTATCAAGTGAGATTTAATTGAGTCTATTTTTTCGCCCGCTGGTTAGTTTCTTTTCAAAGATTTCTCATTTTCAAAATTTTGGTGATTTTAGTTTGTTCATCTCAACTTCTCTCCTTATTTCAAACTTACAACTCAAAACAAAATGAATAAAAGATAAAACTATTCCGGGAGAGGAAAAGATAGCCTATCAGGTTAAAGAATCACTATTCTTATCGAGCTAAAATATCAACAAACCGCTTCATCTGATGAAAGTATAGTATAGTGACATAATACCTGAGTGGTAAAAAAAAAATCTGAAGACGGCAACTTTCAAATTAAAGAAGCAAAACAAACAACAACAACAAAAAGAAGAAGAAAGGAAGAAAAAAAATCTATTGATAGGAATCTGAGACGAAAGAAAAGAGCAACAAAAGAGATCTACACACTATAAGATCTTCCTCTTTTTGCCCGATCCCTCATCTGAACAGGAAAAAAAAAGGAAAAAAAAGATAGTGAGCAAAGGTAGTCTTGTATCCCCGTGGTTATCGATTGCTCCTGAGAAAGCAGCAAAGGACGGCATCCATCAGATGATAATGAGGCAGGGTAATGGCCCCCTTTTGCCTCACCCCCCATTTCTCCATCTACCCCAGTGGTCTCTTTCACAAGACCTGGACGTGCCGAGTTGAGGGGTTTATCGTTCTCTCGCGACCACGCAAGAGCATAGAGAGCTGGAATCACGCCTATAGATTTTTTTTCCTTCGTTTCCCCTACTTTATTCTACTTTCTTCCCCACCATCATCGTTTTCCCCTTTTTTTCACCCTTTTTTTATTATTTCCCTTCCGCGAAAAGGATTTGCTGGCGCTATCACGCCACATTGAGCCCAGTATCTGGCGTGAATAGACTGAGATGGTTAGTTACAGGGTTGCATTGCCATTTCACTACGCACTGCCGTTTTTCTTTGCATTTCGGTTAATTTTGCTGCCTTTTATCATATCAATTTAAAACTGGAAAGGACATGATGTCAAACTTTTACTGAGAATCTTATATATATATATATATAT
>NC_092210.1:12193441-12253794 GCF_043381705.1 Parasteatoda tepidariorum
TATATATATATATATAAATTTTATCGTGACAACAAAACCGAAATATGTTTAGAACATTATTCGAAATTAAAAGATTTTCCATCAAATTTTTACGTTTAATTTAAAACATTCATAAATAAAATCGCTTGCGAAGAATAAATTAGAAAATAAAGCGAATTTCTTTATCAGAATTTTCGTTTCGCCTTCTTTAATTTATTGCATAGTAACGTTGACTATACGCAGTTTTATTACATAGACTGCATTTAAAAATTTTTAATAATTCTTAATATAATATCAATAAAAATGGTTTTACTCTTAAATATAATATCCATTCAATATGGTTTAAAATATCCTTTGTCAATATTATTGTGACTATGTATGTTAATACCATTGTAACTTTTAATGCAGCAGACTTTTCTTTAAAATAATTGTTTTTGTAACTCATTCAATATTTTTAGTCAATTATTAGTAGTTTGTTTTAGAAAAAGTTGAAAAAGTTTTAAATCTTTAGTATTACAATATGCTCTTTTTAAGTAATCTCTATATTTACGAACATAATAACATACCTCTTGGCTTTAAAGCTCTCTAAGGAAGTTGCCTTGATGCCATATAGACATAAAAGTGAGCAAACTCCGAAGAAAAACTATTTTTTATTCTTTCTTTTTTTTATTCCATGCAAGTATTCCGCTGAAAACGTTCGAAGTTTTTTCCATACTCTAAGCTGTTTTTAGGTCTTTAAATATTTGCTGAAATCTTAGGACAGCGGATGAAAAAATTGTTAAAAATGAAAGAAGTTTGAAGGAAAGGGTTCTAATATTTGCACAATGTAGGACTAATTTTTCGTCAAAAGAAAAATTTTCTTTCTTAATATTTTAACATCACCATAGTCTTTCTTTGAAAATATTTTTACGAGTATCAAATATTTTTTTTAAAAATGAATTTGTTTGTTTCTTGCAAACCGGTGCAAACATTTCAAGATCTTGAAGGATTTGAAAAACTGCTTTTTTTTTTAAGTAGATGGAATTAAACCATCGAATAATGTTTGTTTTTCTATCGAAATTTTTACTTGAGCATTCCAAAGAAAATTTACTTTTATAAGATTCGAAAAGATAATGCAATTTTAATGTCATTTTTAAGTAATATAAAAACAGTTGTCATAAAAACCTCTTCACTAACTAAGTGAGTACCATTTTTCGCCAAACTGTATTTCCCTAACTATGCTAACCTACTGACAGCTTTTTTTTAAAAATTCATTATAATGTTAAGTTTTTGCTAAACTTTAAAATTATTCAGTGCAGTCAATAAATAATGAATCACGAATCAGAAGCTTTTATACATCAAGACTTGACTTGAATGTAACCATTTGTATGAAAGCTTGCTCATTATCTAACTTTAACCTGATACAATTTTACAATTATTGTGATCTAGAGAGCGCCTCTAACCTAATCACTTACGCTGCATAACAAAGTATGACGTAACTAACCTAAACACTGACGTTGCCTAATTCCTAAATTAAAAACCGTGTTCCTGTTGCCAAAACACAAAAAGAATAAGAAAAATCATACTTAGAACATAATTTAACATAATTGATATTTTAATGTTTTGTAGAGCAATGTCTGGGAAAACTTTCATGTAGGTAAGTAGGTAGTAAAGAAAGATCTGGACTATAGGGTTGGTGGCAAGAAACCTACCATTTGAATTTTTACAGAAGTTTTTTAATAGCTTTGTGCGATCTAGCGCTTTAATGCAACGGGATCGCTTCATGAGAAAATGTACTGAAACATTCGATTTGATTGCTATTCTGAACTTGGCAAATATTTCCCGACTCCACTAATTGAGGACTGTATTTCCATAGCTGCAGAATTCGATAAGGATTGGCCTGTTGCGATCATACTACAGTTCGCTTTCTGAACCTGTATGAATGAACTAAACCGTTGCTTGCTTATCACACTCTTATCAATGCTTGCTTAATGCACTGTTAGAAATATCTCGAAAAAATAGTTAAATAACACTTTATTTAATTGTTATTTTACAATATTCAAACAAAGCAGTCAAATAATGATAAATAAGATGGTAATAAAACTGTTAGCTGTGAGAAAAATCGTTTATTAACTGTTTTGACTTAATACGGTTTAACAACCGGAATTTTATCGCACCAACTAAGGCCACCTAATGAAACCGCTTAGTTCCTTGCAGAGGGGTATATATTGTAGCCGAGAGGACTAATCTGTCAATCTCATGACTGACAGAACTTGGATTTCGAGTTCCAGCTTTGACACCACAATATTTTCCCCATTCCCTTCAACAAATGAAGAATTTTCAGTGTCCTGCACTCCTTAATTTGTGTTCTACAATCTCCAATGCCTATTATCTAATGATATGCCTTGCAAAAAAGAAAACCCAGTTAAATATCTTTTTGCTATTTTGAAACCTTGCCAGTTCTGATTGGTTAAAAAACCGTATAGTTTTGTATTCATGGTTTTATGGCCATTCTAGTTCGAAACGGTTTCAAAACCGTAAAGGTAAAAAATATTCCTTACCGTAAACTTTACGGTTAATTGGATGAACAGACTGCTGTCGGTTATTTTACCGTAATTTAGAATAAAAATTTTAGCAATGTATGTTTTGTCATTTAATGAGTGAAACGTTCGCAGATGTTTTTTTGGCACACCAGCAACTACAATTCAGGTCCATGTTCTTATTTTTTTAAATAAGTTTTAGTTTAATGGCATTTGCTCAATTATTAATGGAATGCACCTAATAAAATAATCTTTGTTTTCGAAAAGGGAAAAAATCGAAATATACGTGGAAATATGCTGAAACCAATGGAATATGTTTTACCAATGAAAATATGCTAAAACAAAATACCATACTTTTGTAAAACTCGCTAACAGCACAGAAGTAATGTAAAATTTATTTATTTCACAAAATAAATGCTATCATTAAATCAAAAATATATTACAGAACTCTTAAATGCTTTGATACTTTTATATTTTTACAGATTTTATAGCATAGTTATGTATTTGAAATTATTTTCGAGATGTAGCGGAATTTTCTACTTCTCCGTTAAAATGGCGTGTTTATATTTTCATTTTCTCAAAAGATTTCATTACGATTTGTATAATTGGTTTGTTAGTAATATCTCGCTCTTTTACTTTTATTGTAAACTATGGTATGTTTCACTACTTTCTTTTATTGTTCGTAATCTATATTTCCTAACGCTTAATTACTTCAAGTTCATTTAACTTTAATATTAACCGGAAAATTGTCAGGCATTAAAATTAATTGTTATCAAAACACACGAAATTAAAAAGTTAAAAACATAAAATATTAAAAATGCTATAATTATCATTTACATACTTCACTCTATTCATGAACGTAATGACTATTTATTTCTTCCAATTTAGTTCCAGAGTTTCAATATTTTAAGAAATTAAATTAATTAATTAAATAAATGTACATGTTTTATGTTAAATAATAATATATTAATTAATTAACGTTAAATAATAAGCCTAATTGCATTTCCTAGTCGAGCCAGATTGTCGCCAATTCATCTTTCATATACTGTTGCCAACTTAGAAACCTCTCTTTCTCAATTCAGATGAAGAAAAAGGATCGAGTCAACATTTAATCAGGAACTTAAAAGAGGGAAGGGGATGCTCACCTGCTGGATTCAAAGAGAATGGAAGAGGAGGTAGAGGGTGAATCACGTGATTCGCTACATGTTCCCCATAAAGTGATTGGGGAATTGGGGGTACCGCAAATGAAGCACCGATGTTCTAAAACCGAGATTGTGAGGGTTGGAAATTTCCGCCCGAAATTCTTTAGCTTACGAATTGGAATACTTTTTATTTTTGCTTCTACCACGCTTAAAAATTCTCTGCGTAAGCTGCTCCTCCTAAAACATACTTTTTCTTTTTTTTTAAAATCAGATTACTGTGCGCTTTTCTGCGATGCATGTACGTTGTATTAAATGTGAAGACGAATAGTGAACGGTACAGGAAAGATCAATTTAAAATTTGCTGCTAGAAATTCTGATGGAGGCTTAATTCACAATTTTATACTTTGAGAATGCAATTGTTTATTTTCCAATAAGAAACAACAGATTATTCATGGGTTAATTGTTAAATTTCAGATAGGAAAATTATTCAGAAAAGCATAAGCGAATAGTGAGTGGAACAGAAAAGATCAATTTAAAATTTGCTGCTGGAAATTCTGATGGAGACTTAATTCAAAATTCTATGCTTTGAGAATGCAATTGTTTATTTTCCAATAAGAAACAACAGATTATTCATGGGTTAATTGTTAAATTTCAGATAAGAAATTATTATAAATTAATAAACTTTCACATAATAAACTACAAATAGCTTGTGTTAGCTAATTACTTTTACCAAATTATATTAGTTTTACTTTAGCAATTACAGTATTTAAAATTTTTTAATAAAGTTTTATTTTAGTACTCGGTACTGTGAATACGAGTAACTGCACAAAAATTGCATCTTTTTAAAAGGTATTTTTTTCTTTGTTTATTGTCTTTTCTTTATCTGAACAATTGAATTTACAATTGAATCTAGTACAATTGAATTTCCGAAATGCAAGTTAAATAATTTTTTTTTATTCCAAGAAGACACTGAAAGCATTTATGCAACTTGTATGAAAAATAATTTGTTGTCCTTAGGATAGCGAATATAAATTCAACATCCCCAGGACTTCTTAAGTAAAATGTTGTCAACATCCTCAAAACTGCTTACGTAAAATGTTATCAACATTCTTGGCAGTCTAAAATAAAGTCAACATCTTTAGAACATTTTTACTTAAAAGTTTGCCAAAGCTACTGAGTAAAAGTTATCAACATTTTTGGCAGTCTAAAATAAATTCAACATCCTTAGAACTTTTTAAGTTAAATGTTAGTCAAGGCTGCTTAAGTAAAATGTTATCAACATTCTTAGCATCCTAAAATAAACAACCTTTGAACATCTTAAGTTAAATGTTATCAGCATTTTCTCAAAAGTTAGTTTTGGTTTATGATTTGTTAAAGTGACTTAATTCATATCACTAAAGCCTTTCAAATTTGTTTAGGGATATTTTAATCAAGTTTTTACTGTGCAATTATAATTAACTTAATTTATTTTCTAATTTAATTTCACAGTCTTCTCCAAGCACCCTTAAATAACAAAGCTCCAGTTTGCAAAAAAAAAAAAGAAAAAAAATCCCTTTGCTACATATTTTTTTCATTAGTATTTACACCAAAATTGCTATTTTAACAATTTCCTCGAAAATACCCATTCCAACTAAATTACTTAAAAAACGATAACTCTATTCTATCTATATACGAGGAAAAAATCTTTAAGAGCTTTTATAATCCAGCCTTCGTTTTCAACTAAATAAAACCTTCCCAACACTTTCAGAACTTCTGCAACAAATAAAGTTTGCCTAAAGTAAGAACTCCCTTAGCCATTTGTCTGAACAAGTGGCGGTGACTATGGTAACGAGGTATAACTTGTTTAGGACATGTTTTGGCTTGGGTCGAAGAGAGAAAGAGAATTTTTTATCTTCGGTTTACTGTGTTAGCCCTAAACTGAAAAGAAGCTACCCTCCCTGAAATGCGCTATTTTTGTTTCCATAGCCGCAGACGGCATCAGACTTCGTGGTGGGGGGAGTTCTTATCGTAGACAAACTACTGTCACGTCTCCAAACTACTGAATTATAACGATTGTCAACATCCTCAGTATCTTAAAATAAAGTCGACGTCCTGAAAACTTAAGTTAAATGCTGTCAACCTCTTTAGAACTTTTAAAGTTATCAGTATTTTCTAAATAGTTAGCTTTAGTTCACGATTTGTGGCATTGGCTAAGCACATAACAATAACATAATTCTACACTTTTTAAAGATTTTTTAATGAACTTTTTGCAATATGATAACACTCAGGAGAAAAAAAAGTTTCTGCTTGCATGAGAATTTTTTAAACAAATTTTCAATATTAGCACGTCGCTGATTTCAAATCTGCAATTGGTTTTATCTCTCAAAACTACAGTTTTTTTAAAGGGCATTTTCTGTCTATTTTTTATCGAAATTTACAAGTTTATAAACGTTATATATAACGGAAGTTACATAATAGCAAGAAGTTACATAAATATTGCAACAAACTTAGTTAGAAGAGAGGATTAAAGGATTAAAATTGCATCAGGGTTGAAATTGCATTAAAACCCATGCCCGGAATTGTTATCATACGCCACTATGGGTGCTTTCCCCGTAATGAATTGTTTCTATGACTGGTTATAATCAGGTCACAATAGAGAAGTGCCCCTAGCCGCATACGACGATATTTCCGGGAATAGATTCCTATGCAATTTAAATCCTGATGAAGTGCCCTAACTCCCCTAGAAGTTTGTCGCAACATTTAGACTACCCCCTGTTGTATATAATGTTTTTAAACTTCCACATTTCGACGAAAAATGGACTAAAAACATTATTTTAACAAAAAAATTCTGTAGAAGAAGCAAAATTATTTTCAAATTTGAAATCCCTTCACCCAAATTTAGCAAGATCAAGTTTTTTTATAAATGCAGCAGAAATTTTGTTGCTTAGTTTAATCATTAGCTGACTTTATTCCCCCCCCTTTTATTTCACGATCTGTATAAATTACGCTACTAAATAACAAATTTCCAGTTTAAGTATACAAACAAATAAAAGATCTAAGCACAATTTTTTCCTTGATTGGTATTCATACCGAAATTCGTCATCTTAGGAATTTCCACAAATATATCCATTATAATCGGATCATAATATTAAAAGGAAAACTTCAACAACAACTATATTTAATCTTTATAAGGGAAAAAAAATCTATAAGCCCTTTTATCAAAACACCTTTTTTAATCCAGCCTTCGTTTTCAATTAAATAAAGCCCTCACAAGTGGCATACTGGCACTCTTAGCAAAGAAGACCCACGAGTGGTCCTTTTATGTCAAAGAAAACCCTAGAGAGAAGTGAACATCCTTAGGACTTCTTCCAAGCCAAGAAGAAGGGTCCTCCTACATTTTATGATCGAGGACCGTGCTTCCTATTGTACTAGAAATAAGAGTGGAAAAACCCCGGGTAAGATAGATTAGTTCTTCTTTGCTACTGATAGATAGAAGGGTGGTAAACGATGAGGTGGTGTCAAGAATAGAACATTTTTGGGGGAACATGGGTGGAATGCCTACATGAGGAATGTATTGAAACAAAAGAAAAACTTCCAAAATTCAGAATAAATTGCTATAAAATTCGATCTTAGTTCACACTAAAAATAATAGTGTATCAATTTACGTAATATTTACATTTGTAAAGGGATATGATGCTACAGTTACATCTTGTTACATCCTGCCATTTATAACGAGACCGCATCTAACGAGATTCCGTATTTAATGAGCAAAAGGAAATGTTTTTTTTCCGGTTTAATTATTAGTATATTAGGCAGTTATTATTGCATTAGATTGTACAGTTTCAGCAAGTTTTTTTTCTCATTTATCTCGAATTTAATGAAAGAACCGCGGTGGCTAAATGTATAGAGCATTTGACTCCCAATCTGTCGATCCAAGTTCAAAGCACAGCAGTGGCTGGTTGATACAAATTCTGCTCTCGCTCGCACCGACCACAGTGCTGACATAAAATATCCATAGTAGTAGACGGATCAAGTGTTAGAATCTCCTTCTCATCGGGCTAACCGCAGTAGGTTTTCTTCTCCTTGTTGCGCAATTGCGGGTTAGTTCCATCAAGAAGTCCACCTCGAAGGCTAGTTTATCCCAATGCTGGATCTAGGTGTGAGTTCCCTTGTCCTATGGGTTGGGTTCAAAATTACAGGGCTACGGAGTCTTACATTGATAGTTGTAAACTCAGAATTGGGTCGGCTGTTCAACGCCGATTATAAAATAAAATGAGAAAAAAAAAAGAATTTAATGAAGAAAACGATTTTAGAAGCATGTAACCATACCAAAAATAATGAAAAAACTATTTTTAAAAAATTGCACAATACACTATCGATTGTTTAAAATTGTTAAAAGTATGTAGGTACAAAATTATTACGAAATATATTTCGGTGTCATTGACAAATAGTTGACATGATTGTGTTACTGTGGGCATCACTGCACACCGGCTTCCTTAACTTCCCAGACAAGCTTGTATCCATTGATCTGAAGCTTGCTGGGCTTCCAGCCACCACTGGGGAACGAACCCCAGTTCCTCACAGTGACAGTTCAGTACCTTAACAACCGAGCTATCACGGCTCAAAAACTCATAGGTAGAGGAGGGGGAAAATTTTGCAATATGTAGTAAAGATGTATAAAATATTTAATTCACTTAAGATTTTTATTTATTTATTTGTGCTAGCCTTTAATTCTAATTTAGCAACAAATTTGACGAGTATATTTCGGTTTCACGATTTTCTTGTAAGATGCTGGTATAACTGTAAAAGGTACTACTGTAGAGATGTAGGCATCACATAATGTATAAAAATGTAGAAATCAATGAAAAATGATTTTAAGGCATTTAATTTCAATCTCCTCGACCTGTTTTTTAATCTCATTAGCCCAAAAATCTATTGACTAGGATGAGGCAACTTAAAATGTTTTATATGTAATTTGGTTATAGTTTCATCACAATTATAAGCTATACCGTTACATCTAAGTTGTAATCTACTTTCATAATTCTTTCTCTCTCTCTCAAAAGATAAATCATCCTCCTATTTATAGACAAACTTGCGAAAATTCCAAATAAAATTTATTGATTTTCTAATGGACATTTTCATTCGTTGACATCTCGAAAATTCTGGCAGCATTCAAAGCATAAAATTGGAAGATATCAAGATGAGGGAATTAGCTTACAGCTTGCATAGAGAGATAAGCTTAAGGGATTAAAATGGAAGTTAAGAAAGTAAAAGTGCTTAATTGAGTAATGGGTAAAATGAAAGAGGTGAGGGGAAATAATGCGTGATGAGCAACATCACAACTACTAAGAACAATTAATTTAAATAAAGTCAATTTTTTTTAATTTCTACTTAACTTGCAATAATAAAATTTAAAATGATTGTTTAAAATAATAATGAATTCGGACTATTATCAAATGGCTCCTCCATAGGTCAAATCCTAAACTTGCAGCAATACATATTTGCTTTCGCTGCAACAATATCCCTCTTTAAAACCTCATACATATATTGTATTGATAAAAGCTTCCCTGGTTCAACAAAGCTGAAGTTACTCTAACGAAAGCCGCCTATCCCAAAAGCTTTTGAATAATCGCTCCGGAAAACGCCCCGTAATTTCTCCTGGTTATTCAACGGGAGGCAGTTGGAAATCATTAAGATAGACTGGACAATGCCCCGTTTGCGGGCGTGACTCTTCAAAAGTTTCCGCATCTGTAAGCGCGTGGTAGCCGATGGGGCTTGAAATCGAACCGTGACCGTACATTTATATATTTTTACGGTTGAGTGATGTAATTTCAGACGGATGTGCAGTTTTTTTTATTGTTATTATCAGTATTTTTTTGCTGCTTTAAATGAGCGGTTAAAAAAATGAATCAAGGGAAGAACGGTTTTTTTTTTCCTTGAATATAACTTGTTTGATTTATTGTATTGTAAATTTCTCTTGTAATTTATTATTGTATGCTACAACTGCATAAACGATCAGGTTTGCGGCTAAAATATAAAAAATTTTCTTAATATATTGATATTTACTATTTTAGCGAAGATTTGAAAAATGATAAGTCAGTTTCTCTAAATTGTTTATGTGAACGCTTTTGGTCAAAAAAATATGTTTTCGCTGTAAACAGTATGATGTTTTTATGAACTTTTCTCCTGTTGTCTAGTAAAAATTCCATAAGCTTGTCAGGCACTTTATCTGTAAACAATACAACACTTAATCAAAGAGACTTTTCCAACTTTGATTCTGTTTATCAGGGTAGATAAATAAGATCTGGTGTTTGTAAATTTTCATTCAATTTGGAAAACTATTGAATGTATTATGAAGGTAGAATTAAATATATTATTGGTCATTTTTCGTTCTAACCTTAGTGAATTTCAGCTGTTTTAGTAAATCATTGGGTTTACTTCTTTCTTCCTCTTTCTACAACTGCTTTATCACATTTGTAACTCTGTTTGGCAAAATGAAAGTTATCAAATAGAAGTAGCAATCAAGAACAGCAATTAAATTTGCTAAGTTTGGCATCATAAAATATAGCGCTACTATAAATTTTCAAATGAAAATAATAATAAGATGATTGACTATGCTCTTAGGTGTTTCACTTATTGATAAATTGTCACTTAAAACTTTGCGTTAATTTGCAGGGAGATAGTTAGGCGGATTTGAAATTTGAGTAAATGGACGGTTTGTGCCAGATAGTGCCAACTTGTCTTTAGATTGCATGAATTAGATATCTTAAGTTTTTTTCTCCTAATAACCGATTCAGGGAATGCTGTAGTTCATCATATATCCTAAAAACAAGCAAACCCTACATTAGGCCTTGCTATCCTCCTCTAACGTCAAAGCAGATTGTTGCTATATCTTTTTCTCCAGTTTTTCTTCTTTAATGCATTATTCCTTTTAAATTCAGCGTGATGTGTGTTTAGAGAATTTAAATATCTTAATTTACATAACTAATTAGTGCTTCGATGCATAGTAAACCAAAAAGCAGAGCAACTGCCGTCACTTGAAAACCAATTTTCCAAATAAGTATATTAAAAAACGAATCCAAGGATAGTGAGAAGATAAAAACAAATAGAAATCAATGCAATCTTCTTCCGGAAGTCGAAACAACCCCCCGCAAATACTGAGCCCTGGTTTGAGAAGGCGAAACAAGGTATAGAATAAAGTCAATAGAGTTAATAGAGCCGTGGTGACTCAGGGAATAGAGCATTTGCCTTCTAATGAGATTAAGCGGGTTCGAATCCCACCAATAGCTGGTCGATTCGAATTCCGCACCTGGCTCGCACGGTGCTAACGTAAAATATCTTCAGTGGTAGACGGATCATGGGTTAGAGTTCCCTTGCTATCGGGTTAACCGTGGGAGATTTTCGTGGTTTTCCTCTCCATGTAGCCCAAATGCGGGTTAGTTCCGTCAAAAAGTCCTCCACGAAGGCAAATTTCTCCCAATACTTGATCCAGGAATTCCCTTGTCTTCTGGATTTGGTTTAAAATTACAAGGCTATGGAGTTAAACATTACTAGTCGTAAACCCTAAATTGAGTCGACTGTTCAAGCACGGTTATGAGATAAAATAGAGTTAATAGCAATGTTTGGAATAAAAAGAAACAGAGAAAATGCACAAATTAATCCGAGAAAGTTAGTCAACTTTTAACCTAACACATCCCCTAATTTTGGTCTAAATTATTCGAACAAGTAACTGAATATTAATAATAGGCAGCATCTGTTATAATTTGAAAAAACATATCTCAGTTTTAAGTTACTAAGACAAATCATCCAACTTAAATAGCCATGGTTCAGTTTCTAGTTTGAAGAAGCATATCTTTGGTACCGAGTCAAGAAAAGAGTTCATCAAACTTTATTAGCAATCGTTACAGAATAAAATAATAAGAAGCACATGGTTTCTGGTTAGAAGATACATATCTTCGTCTCAAGTTAAGAAAAAAGATCATCAAAATATAGTAGCAATGGTTACGGAATAAAAGAGAAAGAAACATATCTTAGTCTCAAGTTAAAGAAGAGATCATCCAACTTTGGTACCAATGGTTGAGAGACGCACAGTTTCTGGTTATAAAAAGCATATATTAGTCTCAAGTTATAAGAAGAGATCATCAAACCTTTGTAGCAATGGTTAGGGAAAGAAAATATGAAGAAAAAAACAAAGTTTCTGGTTAAAAGAAGCCTATCTTAGTCTCAAGATAATAGAGAAGATTATCAAACCTTAATAGCAATGGTTAGAGAAAAAGTAGAATACAACACGCAATTTCTTAGTTAAAGAAAACTATCTCACTCTCAAGTTATCAAAAGAAATCATCCAATTTTAGGGGCAGATTCTGGTTTGAAGAATCTTGCCTATAATTAATAAAATAGATAATCCTTTCTTAGTTCTAGTGCATTCTGGTATTTGCCAATCTGTCAGAAACATTATTGAAGTTCCAGTCTATTTTCCTAAAAATTTGTTATCAAATAATTTTTCCTGTTTTGCAAAAAATACTAGTATCTTGCAAGATTACAATAACTTTTTCCCTAATCTGAAAAAAAAAAAAACCTTTTGCAAGGAGTGAGCCAAGAACCATAAAATGCATAATTCTTATCTGTTTTCCTACACTATTAGAACTTTAATATTTTCTTATCCTTAATATTTCACCTTAATATTTTCCTATGATGAACCATGTTATGATACATCTTACATGGTGCGTAGCGTTTTTAAAAAGTGCTTAAAGGTGCTTATTTTTGATTTCGCCCTTAAAGGTTCTTTTTTCATTGAGTCGATTATGTAAAGTCTTTGAAAATTATTTTGCAGTTTATTAATGTATATAGTGGCTTAAAAATATTTTTTGAGTGCTTAAAAAGTACTTAAAAGGTGCTTATTTTTGTTGAAAGATTTGACTACGCACCCTTCTTAAGCTTAATAAAATTTTTCGATGGTTCATTTTGAATGATAACATAGTTCAATTCAGCTTAATTTTCTCCCACTGTATTTATGGTTAAAACGTTATCCCTATCTTTTTGAGAGTGCAGTCTTGTTTTTCGTCGCTAATATGCTCATGACGTTTGTTGCACATAAACCTGCATTTTAAACATTTATAATTTGTATTCAGTCCCTCATCCTTCGGGCAGAAGGATTCTTCTCGGCCTTCTTGTTCGATATTTCGTTAACCACTCTCTCTCCCCATCGATTTCAACAGTGGAAACGGTTTCCGCAAAAGCAGATTCAAGCGAAAATCGGACAATAGTCACGCTGCTGCCTTTCCTTACAACATTTCCGATATTTCTCCTTCCCTTTTCACTGGGGGGTCTGGGAGGGGGAGACCCTTTCACTGGCAGCGAAGCGTTCATCGTTTTAAATGTTTCCTATCTGTAGAAAACGGAGAGAGAGAAAGTGGGATCGGGGGAGGGTGTATCTCTGATTTCCAAAAGATGGAGTCTCCGCAATTTGTTTAATAGAATAATGGTGGGCTTCCTTTTGCATGTGTGGGTTAGTGTGGCATGGTTTTCATCTTCATTGCTATGATCTCACACATCTCTCTAAGTCTCATGTGATTCTGGATAATTCATTTCGGTAAAGGGAAATGAGAGATTATTAGAATAGTTTGATGTAGCTTTTTCGTTCGAAGCTGTAGCTTAGCTTTATTGATAAATATATTGACTTGACCGTAAGATATTGCACATTATCATAGAAGTCAATAGATTCTGCTTGGATAATGTGAAGTTGTCTTCAGTTTTCAAGCGTATTCCACGTATGCAACTTGCCTTAAATAAATTTTCTTGAATTTCCTCTCTTGTGTTATAGAAAATTTTATTCCTTTTTTTATGTATTTTATCTAATTTTTTGTACAATTAGTAATTCATATCTTGATGTTTTCGAAGCGATTGTTAAAGTTTAAAAAAGAAAATTTTAATGAGAAAATAAAAAAATATTGAGACGTAACTTTGTTCACTACATAAAAATTTTGTTCGATTTTAATCATTTTATCTATACCTAGAAATGCATTCTTTGACGTACTGGAGGATTTTCCATCCTTAATGACGTCATCTTCCAGGCTATCTGGGAACATAAACAACGCACATCAACTAACTATGCCTAAGTACCTAGCAGTGGGCCTTGCGGGCTCAGGAAATAGATCGCTTGCCTCCCCGTGAGGTGACTCTGGTTTGAATCCCAGCGATGACTGGTCAATATGAATTTCGCCCCCAGCTCGTACTGACCACAGTGCTGACGTAGAATATCCTCTGTGGTAGATGAATCATGAGTCCTGTTGCCATCAGGCTAACCTTGGGAGTTCTATGTGGTTTTTCTCTCCATGTAATTCAATTAAGTTAAATTAGTTCCATCAAAAAGTCCTCCACGAAGGCAAATTTCTCCCGATACTTGATCCAGGAGTTCCCTAGTCTTCTGAATTGAGTTCAAAATTACAAGGTTACGGAGCTGAACATTGATAGCAGTAAACTCAAAACAGGATCGGCTGTTCAACGACTGTTTCAAAATAAAATAAAAGGTACCTAGCAGTGACCAGTTGAAACCCAGCAGTGGCTACTTGAAATGAATTATGCTCTCGGCTAGTACCAACCATAATTTTTGTACCATCGGGCTAAACGTGGGAGGTTTTCGTGGTTTTCCTCTTCATGTAACGCAAATCAGTTCCATTAAGAAGTCCTACTAGGTTGTCCCTATGTTTAATCCTGAAATTTCCTTGTATTCTGGATCGGAATCTAAATTACAGAGTTAAGCATTGAACTCAGAAGTGGGTCGGCTGTTAAACGTCGGTTATAAAATTATTACAAGTTTATTTTATTTTCATAGCATTTGATAGAAGTAGCACTTAAATTATGACTACTCACAGTGTCAAAAAAATAATAATCGGCTGAATGATGTACCTTAATATTTTTACCTAGAACCATAATAACTTGTCAATATTTCCTGAAACTCTTATACGCTGTTATATTTAATAGTGCTCCGGTTCAAGTTTAACCACAGTATCGTGTAATAAAGGCTAAGAGATACGATAATATGCTTTATTTTGCACCATATTACTGCTAACACTCTAATAAATTGGTAAATTAAACTATGTTCCAGTTAAAGTTTAACCATAGAATCGTGCCAAGAAGTTTAAGACTTATGATCACATGGTTCAACTTGGCACAGATTATTAGTGCAGCAACTTTGAACAATGTAACTGTACAACATGCTTTACAGTTTTTAACACTGTAACATAACAATATATATAATAAATAATTGTATATATATTTTTAAATCAATATTTAATCGCTCATGATACGCACTAATATTCAACTAAAATATGCATTATGTTGCTTTTACTTCATTATTTTACTACGTATCTCTTCCATCCTCCATAAAATTAGAGAGATTCGAATTGATTAGTGGTTACACTCCAAAACAATCCTTTTTTCCCCTAGATTACAATCCATTAATTAGATCAAATTAAATAATTTCTCTAATGTCAGTGGATGAAATTGATTTTAACTTCACGAGCGCAATATATCTTTAAACTACACGACGCAGCCTGTCACACTGATTATTCTCCCAAGTCGCTTAACCCATAACTAATTAATTTATCCAATGAAAAGACACAAGTGCCTCTCTACTTCTTCTTAAAAATCCCCCTCTTTTCAAGATTCTTACATTCTAATCGTTAACTTTACTTGCACCACCTCTCGTGACGTCATGAACGATCCTATCAAACACACTTCACTTTGTCAGAAGGGCAACAAAACTTAGGAAACCTCTCACTGGGGGCGCCACTTTCCCTTGAGTGGGCCTTTCGTGTTAACTCATTAATTAACTTCTCTTAAATGACGCGTGAAAGATGTAATACAAGTTGAATCGATAAACTATCGACCCATAAGGTCCTTCATTTAGCCAAGGGTGGGAAACAAAAATGAGAGTAGAAGCCTCTTGCTCTTCATTAAGAGTCACTGCTTTGTAGATGAGGTTGAAGCGTTCTTTGAAAGCTTTTAATTAACAAAACTGATTTGTTGTACCGACACTTTTTAGGCTTGTTACACGCATGCTTTCAACTTTGTTTAAGTGGAAGTGACCTATAAATTTTTTAATCTGTTTATTGAATTAGTAAAGTGGCATATTG
Organism: Parasteatoda tepidariorum; assembly: GCF_043381705.1. Lineage (NCBI taxonomy): Eukaryota > Metazoa > Arthropoda > Arachnida > Araneae > Theridiidae > Parasteatoda > Parasteatoda tepidariorum. Next base: position 12,209,198 of record NC_092210.1, read on the forward strand.
TGAATTGGAAGGAGGTTTTTTTTCTTCTGATTTACTCAACTGGAAAGTTTTTTGTTTTTATAGTAGTTATTTCAACAGCCTACTCGAAGCTATTCTGTGTACTTTTTTGTCTTTTGATTTCGTACAACAGTATTTACACATTTTGTTAAGATTATATCAAATGACTATTTAAAGTTGTTATGCTAAAAAAAAGTATTAAAAAAAATATCAAAACTTTTTTTTAATTAAAATTTATAGATAGGAATAAAATTTAGAGAAAACTTACTTAACGATCGGTTAATTTTCAAGAAAACTGTCATAAAAGTGTCTATTTTTTTTATCCCTGAAAATTATATGAAACTATGCGTATGAACAATATATATATTCTTTTTTAATTTTTGAATTGCTTTTAGCTTGAAATTTTAAAAAATTTTATTTTTAGGAAAAGCCAACATTCAGTGTTAAATGTTAAAGGAAAATTTTAAAAATATCCTGGTACTGCTATCTGGTGTGTAAAATGAGAAATAAAATGTTTTTCGGTCAAAAAAAAATGAAGATCCAGCCCGTCAATATCACGGGAGCGAGAAATAACGAACGAAATCTCAACCCGTCATTTTCACGGAAGCGAGAGGGAAGGGGTTAAACTAAGCGTAGTATAAAAAATATTGTTTAATCATCTACCGAAAATTTCAAAAAGTCTATAATTCTCTATCTAAAATATCCTTTGATAAATTTATACTCTTTGAAAGATTCACTATGTAGTATCAATGTATAAATGGTATAATTTTATTTTACTCTCTTTAAGTTTAACAATATTTTTCTTGCTTTCCTTGTTATTTTTCTATAAAAATTATGATTGTTTTGTAATTTTTAAAGAACTATTTTGTGTTCCTGTAACCACAAAGAATTATTTTTAGGTTGAAAAAAAATATATTAACAATCTACTTAAATTTTAGATAACAAGATTTTAGCAATATATAGGTTTTAAAAAAATAATACTAAAATTGATTTAAATGTTTGGGAAACATCTGGGCCAGAAATTCAAAAGATCTTGTAGTAATTTTGGAATATTTGTACCAGATACCCTATTGAGTTAGTAGAAGTAGAAATATTTCAGCCAGAAATTCTATAAATAATGTATTAACCTAAAAGCATAGAAACATTAGCTCCAAAATTTTAGTTTGTAATAACCTAAAAAGGTTAGCTCAAAAATTTTCGTAAAAGTTATTATACCATTTCTGTCAGAAATTTTATAAAGTTTGCATTAATTTGGAAACATTACATGTACTACTCTTCGTTTTATATTACTTTAAGCAAAAAGGAATTATATAAAAGATGCATACCATATTTCTTTACCAACATATGAACTTAAATTGATTTATTATTTCAAATCCAAGATAAAAACTGATATAAATATCCTTTAGGCGTTTGTTCTATTGAGTAGGTATCCTATTTTACGCCCCTGCTTTTTATGTCACGCATTCGAATGCATTTTAAATTCTTTCCTCTAAGACTAGCATCTCACAGTATTTTTATATCATCGACATTATATTGTGTGCTCTATGAAGGAAAAAAAAACCCAATATAAGCAATGCATATGAGACTCTTGACAGGCTAGTACAACTTAAATTTGCGATATCCAGTTGTTGAATCCAAATCACAACAAAAACATCAACATTTAAATCCACCGATATATATAGCCGAAGCATCCCTAGCGTTACGAAAATATGGACTGAAACGCTTCTTCTGGAATGCGCCATCCCATCCTATGCAGTGTAATATCAATCCAAAGTAATATTCTTTGTGACTCGGTTTAATTTCAGAAGCCGTCGGAATTTTGAATTTTCGGTATTTGTTTACTCAGCTCCCTATCTCCATATGGCGAATAAGAAATAGAAAAGGATATCAAATTCTTTCCTTTTACCCTCCCATCCCCCCTTTTTTCCTTTTGTGTATGCATAGGAAGATGGAAAATGTGACCAAGGCAAACGCCATTGTTTCAGAGTGCTGATAAAACTGTTGAATTCTATCTTTATCTGGTCTCTTATGTCCGCCATTTTTGGTATTTTGTTGATTTTTGTTGTTGCGGTTGCTCTTTGTTGAGGAAATGAAATGTAAATCTGTTTTTCAAAGCTGTCTTTATTTAGCTACGTATTTATGAATTCGAAAACCATTGGATATTTTCGCTGTTTTTCTCGTGTTTAGTATGATTAAATCGCCCACATTCCATGTTGTTATTTAAGATAATTCTGCTGATGATCTCCAAGAACATTGCACTTAAACATTTTGTTTTACTTTTTCAAGAAAAAAACCGCGGCAATAGTTGTTAACACTTGTAAATATGTATTCTTAGTAAATATCTAATTCTTAGTTTGCTATTATGTAATTTTTAGTTAGTGCTTAGTGACTTCCATGACAAGTATCTATGTTATAGGATAGCAGTTACTATGTATAGTAATATAAGAGCAGTGCCAGCTCAGTGGTTAGACCATAGAACTTCGATCCTTAGGGTCCGAAGTTCGGTTCTCGAACCCATTAAGTCCTATTGATTACAAGGGATATAGGTGTTCGTAAAATCTGTGGAATCAGAAGCCCTGTGGTCTATCGATGAGCAGTACCAGAAGTACAGAGACCTGGGGAAAATTTCCTTCCTCTCCACACCTTATCAATATTTTCTTATAACTTTGAATACTAAAGCGCAAACTTAGATTTGATTACTTGATATTATGGTTAAAGTTAAATGGAAAACCAATTTTCTTATATAGGTTACAACAAATTTGTAGGATATTGCTGTTTCAAATATTAATAAAATTATGATTTAGTTATATTCGGACACATTTTGTTGAAAGTTTTGAAAGAATCTTTTTAAAAATTACCCGAGGGAAAATTTGGGAAAATTTTATGTACATATATTAACTACTATACTACTATAATATACTACTTAACTATGCTGCTATACTACTATATTATACTACTATACTGTACTAATAAACTATCCTACTATACTATACTACTAAACTATGATTCTACTATTATACAGTCCCTGGCCAAATTATTAGACGCACTATAAGATTCTATGTAAAAGCTTAATTATCAGGTGATACTATACAGTTTGAATGTTTTTATGTGACTGAAACCGGTTTGCACTTGCTTACGTTAGTGTATCAATTGGTTAAATTAGACGATATATTATATAAATATAGAATATTTATTATATCGAGCATTACATTAGTATATTATAATAATTGAATCAAATTATTATGTAGTGTTTTAATAATTACATGATTTGCACGAGTTTATATGCAATACTTTTATATTCAAACATACATGTAATGGGTTTTTATTCAGGAGATTTTTTATATACTTATATATTTCCTATTTGTATTTATTTTCAACGTATTGCATTACAATGTTAACTAATTAATACATGAACGTAAGCAAGTGCAAACCGGTTTCAGTCGTGAAAAAATTATAAAGCTGTATAGTATCACCTGATAATTAAGATTTTACATATAATCTTACAGTACGTTTAATAATTTGGCTAAGGGACTGTATACTATTATACTTGTGGACTGTATGTTAATAAGAACTTAATTTACGACAGTTTTAAAACAGCCTATTGAACCATATAAATGTCGTTTTGTCATTAAAAAGTCAAAAAGCAATTTCAATATTTACTCAATAAAAGAAATCAATAACAATTGCTGCTGACAATGAATAACAATTCTAACTATTTTTCACAAAAAAATACTTTTCTTTATGCTTTACAATTATTTATTCAACAACTAAATCAGGACAATAGCTACTTTTACAATTCATCAATTTATTTCTTTATTTAGAGGTCCTCTACTTAACAATTTTTTTTTTATAACATCATGCCACATTTACAGTTGTAGAGCACACAAAATCGCGTGCCATTCTGCCCCTGTCCTAGATGTAGCTTCTCTGGTTACGAGATTATGGAGACATTAATGTTCCCATGTCACGAAAACTTAGATGGTCATTTTGGAAACAAGTTATAATTTAAAAGCACTTTGAAATGTCACATTTACGCTTATTTTGCGTGCAGAAATAAAGAGAATCTTAACAACTTAAAAGTGTATTGTCGAAATCCCATTGTTTTGCTCTTTCAGGTTTATGAGTGGTATTTCAGTGAGTGTTAATTTAGTCATACGTGTAATTTAATATGAGTTGAATGCTGTGTGAATACGAATGAAGTGCGTATTCATCTAGATTTTTGAAATTATTATTTTGTATGAATGTTTCCTCTGTTAATTTGGTGCTAAATTGTTTTTTACTTCTTACGTATTATTATGTATTCAATTAGCATTTTCTCGGAAAATGGACATCTAATGACGTATTATATACAGTGGTAAGATTCTAAATATGAGACACTTTTTTAAGAAAAAAAATAAAGATTAAACTATAACAATTGTCGACATTTTCATTATTATTTTAATGTACATTTGACTGGTGTAATGTACATTTGACTGGTAAATGTACGTTTGACTGATTAGGGATAGAGACCAAATTTGAAAAACAGTTAAAAAGGAATTTTCTTTAAAAAAAAAATGATAATTCTGTAAAATCTAGTAACAAATAGCAAGCAAAATAGTAACAAAAGATATTAAATAAACAAGTTTTGAATGTTTGATCTGAATGTTCGAGTGTTAATTTAGTCATAAGGGTAATTTAATTTGAGTTGAAAGCTGTGCAAATACAAAGTGCGTATTCTTCGAGAATTTCTGAATTATTTTGTATGGTTGTTTCCTCTGTTAATTTGGTGCTAAATTGTTTTTACTTCTTACGCATCAATTGACATTCGGACAAATGGACATTTAATGACGAAGTTACGTATAGGGGACAGATTCCGAATCTGTGGCACTTTTTTTAAAAAAATTATCATTCCTCATTATTTTGAGCCGCTATAGCTCAGGGGTTAAGCCATTTAATTGTCATTGTGAAGAACTAGAGTTCGATCCCCACTGGCGGCTCGAAGCCCATTCAGTTTCAGATCAATGGGTAACAGCTAGTCTAGAAAATAATGGCGGCCTGTGCGCAGTGTTTACCACAATCCCACAAGCAATACGTTTATCACGAAATTGTGTTGCCTTTCTCTCCATGATCTCTCCCTGGCACATAACGGGCTGTATTAAAGTTATTACATTATTATTTTGCTTAATGTACGTTTGACTGGAGAAAATCCTTATGGATCATTCGATTTATTTAGTACTTTTATACTGACCCAATTGTATTTATTTAAACTTTTATTATGCAACGAATTGTTTCGCTTTATCTTCGATCAAGTATAAAATTTAGACCAAAATTGTAACTTACACTTTAATCGTCTATCAACTAAATAATTAGACAATCCAATGCTGGTTCGGGTTCCCTTACTTTTAATTAAGGAGGAACTACTTCATACTTATTGAGGAATAAATAGGTTTCTTCAAAAAAAAAGTAATAAATCAAATACATAATCTAGTTTAAAAATTTTAAAAATTCTTTTTTTTCCAGTGCTATTGCTTAAAATCTTAAAAAAACGCTTACGTAAAAAGTCAAAATGTGGACTAATTATTGGCACGTCTATCAACTAAATTTTTTTATTATTTATAGGTTTTTTGGGTTCTATTAGTTTTGACTATGAACAAACTAAGTAAAGCTTATTATAAAAGTGTAAGTTTCGTGTTGATAGTTAAAACAAAAGTCAAATGTCGGATTTATCGAAAAAAATTTTAAAATTCCTTTTTTAATGCCAACAGTAAAATTCTTATCAGAAAGAGAGAAAAAATCGTTTACGAAAAAAAGCCCAAAATGGCGGCTTACTATTTGCACGTCTGTCAGCTAAATGTTTTAATTATCTATAGAGGGTTTGGGTTCTATTAGCTTCGATTATGAACAGACTACCCAATGTTTATTTAAAAAATTATAAGTTTCCTACATACATACATAGTTTAAAACAGAAGTCAAATACCTGGTTTAGTTTTAAAAAAATTTAAAAGTTCTTTTTAAGAAACCAATTCCAAAATTTTCATGCAGAAAAAGAAGGGGAAAACGTTTACGAAATAAGCCCAAAATGGCGACTTACTATTTGCATTACGATTTAGCATCTCACTGGGGTTCAGTATCGTTGACATTCGATCAGAAAGAAAAATAGAGTTGTCGAATCGATCCGCTTCGAGACAGGAAAAAGAATAAAAAATGCTTACTACATCTGCAGTTTCCATAAAATGCTGCCTCTACCTCGAAGAGGAAAGAAACGCATATAACTGCTTTAATTCTAGATTTTTCCGGTTTTCGCACATAAAGTTTCCAAATTTTTATATAATACATCTGCATTTTAACCAGACATTTATTTTTAATAATTCAAAAATTGCATAAAATTTATAAAGTTTTTAATGTAACTTTTGTTAGTTTTAATAGGCAGTAGAATTTAATTTAAAAGATATTATTCAAATGAAATTCTTAGAAGTCACGTAAAAGAATCATTTAATGGTTATAATTATTAACAAAAAAGAAAAGATTATTCTATTATTCTAATCTGACCCATATAACTTACAAAAAAAGAAAAAAGAATTCTGTGATTCTAGTCTAATCCATTATTTAAAAAAAGAAAAAAGTATTCTATGATTCTAATCTTACCCATTATTTAAAAAAAGAAAGAATTATTCTATGATTTTAATCTAACCCATTATTTAAAAAACACAAGAAAAAAACATTCTATGATTCTAATCTAACCCATAATTTAGAAGAAAAAAAACATTCTATGATCCTAATCTAACCCTCTATCTAAAATAAAAGAAAAAAGTATTCTATTATTCTCATTAATCAATGATTCTAATCAATAAATCACTTATAATAAATTTTAATCACCTAATATCAGTTCAATTCTACTTGTTCTTTTTAAACGCTTTTATTGCTTTATATCAATTAATTTGTTTAAAATGTTCCATACTAACCATTTTCGATTCAGTTCAATGTGGTATGAGTAAGAGATATTGAAGAATCATTGTCAAGAAAAGAAAGATACTAACTCATGCAAATTACGTTGCGAAATAAAATACCCTTCGCTTCCATATGTGACTAACACGGGCAATATATCGATATGGAAATGTACCAACACTATCGATTCAGTCTTCCTGAGAAATTCGCGCTGAATGAATTATCACTTTTTCTTATAACATCTTCTAGTACAAACGAAAGGAAAACGATGGAATATTCGTACCTGCGTCTTCTAGTCCATATTCATGAGAAGAGGTACTTTTTAGAGTGCATGGTAAAAGTAAGAAATGCTAAGAAAAACGCCAGCTTAAATTTTTAAAAAACACATCTTAAAACGGGTCTGTCTCTATTCAAAAAGAAATCTGCTAATGCGTAAGAGCAAAAGGGAAAAAATGCTTTTTATTTCCCCTTTTTCCCCCCTAAAAATGCATTTTGAAATGTTGCTTTGGCTTACCTAAACACAAAGATAATTTAACAAAAGTTAAATTTCCATTCAAGCAAAGCAAAACTTGAATTTAATTAAAATTGTTTTGATTTAACTTAAATGCCTTTGTTATGCATACGGTAGAAATGTCGGATGTAATTCGACTACTAGCAAAGATGTAATGTAAATAACCAACTGGATTTCAATGAATGTAGAAATTAACGGAAGTCCTGAAACGAAAGCTTAAAAGCGGATATAATCTACTATAAATTACAAAATTAAGAGATATATATATTATTTTAAACATGGTTAAAAAAATTATTGTTAAAACTAACAATATATGGTAAAATTTACCGTGTTTCTGGCTCAATGAGAACACCAAAAAGCGCGGTAATTTAAACCCACACTCTTTAGTAATGATTTTGGTAAAATTAAAAACAAAATATTGTTTTATAATATACAGGGTGTTCCAAAATTATCTTTACATCACCTGGCTTGAAATTGATTACAGACTGGAAGTGCTTAGGGCCACCAATGGTGCTCATGTTGAAGTGTACTAAGCAAAACTTTATTAGTTGCAGTAATACATGCAAAGGACAGAATATAAATATGTTGTTTATTTTCGAAGTCATGAATTTTTGAAGTTGTAAAGAGAATTTTGGAACACCCTGCACTTTAAAATTTAGCAAATGTGCTAAAATTTAACAGTTTTGTCATGATCTCTTAAAGCATCACAGTTTTGTATGTTTTACTAAATGTGTGGTAATAAGGCTTCGTGGTAATAGGCTATAATTTTATAAAAAGCAGAACTTCTAGCCAACCGTTTTCATATAAAAGGCCTAAATACTGCATATTTTGGTTTATTACCCAGAATCTTCGGGTTTTTTCCCCCAGAAATGCCTTTAACTAAATTGGTACGATTCTGGTACTTTTAATTCTACCAGAATCGTTTTCTCCTTGTAGAATTATATTGATTTGAAAATCCCAAAGTATGAGTAACAAATCTGTTTACAGTAATGTAATAAAAAAAAATCTCTTTGTTCCCTAGACAGATGATTTGTTCCCTTTTTCTCTTAGCCTGTGACAGTTGGAGCTCTCTATTCATATTTATAACCCGCCTACCAAGCTGTCTCTCTCTATACATGACACAATGGTCTGAACTTGTTTCCCTCCCCTCCATACTCTTTCTTGAACTATATATCCAACCTAAATATTCATCAATATATATCATCTTCAATATATATTACAAAATATATTTATGTATCATGAATTTTTCTTTGTTAGATGATTATTTATAAAGTTTGCAAATAACAGCATATTTTGAGATTTGTAAATAATTTTTAGATTTATGTAATAGGAAATAAAAACTAAGCTTATATTTTTATATTAAGAAGTTTATTTTCTGCTAGAGATTTATTTATGGAGTATGTAAATGGTATTATATTTTTTGATTTGTAAATTATTTTCATAGCTACATAATAGTAAATAAAAGTCTACATCATGCCCTTTTTTTTTAAATCATATTAATACTTATGAGGAAAATTGGCTTAAAAAATTATCTATTTATGTTTTTTTTTAAAAAAACAATTATTCATTTGTATTACTTATGAAAAGAATTATTTTTCTAAATATACATCATTTGAAACTTTGTTTTCACTCAAAATTTTCTCCAATACTTATTCTTTCGAATATTCTTTCTAATAACATAGTTAATTTATTCTTAGGATGTGATTTTTGTTATAAACTGTTCAATTTTTTTGTGAAATAAATGTATGTTTATAAGAAGCAAAACAATCGTGTTTTGTTCTATAATTAGTTATTAATTAAATTAAAAATATTTCGAAGTATCATTATTTTAAAAAAAATAATTACACTTGCAAATTCTTTCGGGTTATGCTTTAATTAAAAAGAAGGATTTTTATGCATTAACATAATGTAAATTATTTGAATATTTACTATAAAAATTAAATCATGAGCAAATTTTTAAATATGATATAACAAGTAAGGGAAGCAAAAAATATAACATAATAAAACGCAAAGGATTTTCAGCATTAAAAAATTTAATTAAATAAAAAAATAAATTAAATAAAAAATAAATAAATAAATAATTAACTTAATGGTTAAATAAAATTAAATTAATAAAAAGTAAATAAATAAAAAATCATAAATCGAGTGGTTATAATTTGTTATTAGAAGTTTTATGCTTGCAGATTTAAACATTACAAATTCAAATGTACAATTAATAATTTAAAGTTCGTTATATATTATTAAGTTACTGAATTATTTAATATTTTCTAAACCAATTAAATATTTACTAAATCAGCAATTATTTATTTTTGATTCCAGAGTTAAAATTACCAACATATTATCAATATACCGGCAATAATTTGTCATATAAGCAACAAGCGTTCTAGAAAGTTTGCCCCTTAAAAAGAGTAATGTTGCTTTTTCCTTCTATAGGGTTCCCTTCCAGCAAAATACTTTTACAGGGGAAAAATTCATTACTATATATTTTCGGTTTCCCTTTAATTGACGTTTCGCCTTTGCAGAAATCGTTAGATTTCGAGGTATCAATAGTTAGATATCCAGGTTGTTAAAACGATATGATTATAATTCAGATTACTAAATTATCAATTATTTATTTTTGGTTACAATCAGAAATATAATTACCATTAAATATTCAATATACCGACATGTTTTGTTACGTAAATAGCTGACATTCAAGAGGGTTTACACAAGAGAGTAATGTTGCTTTTTCCGGTTATATGGGCTCCTTGCAGCAAAATACTTTTACATGGGAACATCATCAGTTTGAGTTTTCGGTTTCCCCTTAATTAACGTTTCCCCCTTTGTAGAAATAGTTAGATGTCAAGGTATCAATGCTCAGGTTTTTGTTGTTGAAACGATGAGATTATTATTTAAGTTACTAAATCATTAATAATTTATTTTTGGTTACAACTAGAGTTATAATTACCAATAAATATTCAATATATCGACATTGTTTTGTTACATGAACAACATTTATTTAAGAAATGTTTACTCCTGAAGAGAGTAATGTTGCTTTTTCCGGTTATATGGGCTCTTTGCAGCAAAATACTTTTACAGGGGAACATTCATTAAGATAAGTTTTAGGTTTCCCCTTCAACGAAGTTTCGCCTTTGCAGAAATAGTTAGATTTCGAGGTATCAATAGTTAGATATCCAGGTTGTTAAAACGATATGATTATAATTCAGATTGCTAAATCATCAATTATTTATTTTTGGTTACAATCAGAGATATAATTACCAGTAAATATTCAATATACCGACAATGTTTTGTTACGTAAATAGCTGACATTCAAAAAAGTTTACACAAGAGAGTTATGTTGCTTTTTCCGGTTATATGGGCTCCTTGCAGCAAAATACTTTTACAGGGGAACATTCATTAGGATAAGTTTTAGGTTTCCCCTTAAACGATGTTTCGCCTTTGTAGAAATAGATTTCGAGGTACCAATAGTTAGATATCGAGGTTGTTGAAACAATATGATTATTATTCAGGTTGCTAAATCATCGATTATTTATATTTGGTTACAATCAGAGTTGTAATTTCCAGTAAATATTCAATATACCGACAATGTTTTGTTACGTAAATAACTGACATTCAAAAAAGTTTACACAAGAGAGTAATGTTGCTTTTTCCGGATATATTCGCTCTTTGCAACAAAATGCTTTTACATGGGAACATCATTAGTTTGAGTTTTCGGTTTCCCCTTAATTAACGTTTCCCCCTTTGTAGAAATAGTTTGATGTCAAGGTATCAATGCTCAGGTTTTTGTTGTTGAAACGATGAGATTATTATTTAAGTTACTAAATCATCAATAATTTATATTTGGTTACAACTAGAGTTATTATTTCCAATAAATATTCAATATATCGACAATGATTTGTTACATGAACAGCATATATTTAAGAAAAGTTTACGCCTGAAGTGAGTAATGTTGCTTTTTCCGGTTATATGGTTCTCTACAGCGAAATACTTTTACAGGGTAACATTCATTAGGATAAGTTTGAGGTTTCCCCCTAAACGACGTATCGCCTTTGCAGAAATAGTTAGATTTCGAGGTACCAATAGTTAGATATCGAGGTACCAATAGTTAGATATCGAGGTACCAATAGTTAGATATCGAGGTTGTTGAAACGATATAATTATTATTTAGGTTGCTACTATCAGTCAGTATCCTTAGGTTATCTATTGCAAGAAGTTCGCTTCTGAAGACAGAATTAACAATTGTTGACTATTTTATATTTAAATAATCTCTAAGCCTGATTGATGTGATCTTTTAAAAGTTTTAATTTTAGCACTTTTCACAGCCAAAAAAATTTAAATTACTTCTTTCAATCAGAAGAAAATAGAGTAATTTATTTATTTGAAACTTAATATGTCCAACATAAATCTCTTTTTTACCTCCAATTCCCTTCATTAACCTTAAATAACGATTACCTTACAATTTTGAGCTGTCGTTTCCGACGCTATTATCCGTTCTTATTCGATACCAAAATAACTAACTCAATAAAATAATTCTACCCTTCCATGGCACTCAAGTTCCAAGAATACTTCCAGTTATTAAAATAATTTTTTGAACTGAAAGTTGTCGTTCAAGCTCCTCTTTTGTCTCTATGCCGGAAGGAACGAAAAGGATAAGGTCGAACTTTTAGAAAGAAACATCAAAAGATCTCCTACGGGGAAAGGCTGGCACACCCCAAAAGTTTTCCCTACTCTAAGTGAAATTTAGGGATTCTTCTGGAGGCAATTAAAAGTCTTCACTACGGAAGGGCAGAAAATTCCCTCTTCTTGCTATTTGTAGTCATCGAAGGGGAAGAAATAAATGGGCAATCCTCACAATCAAAGGGATATCCGGAAAGAAAAGTCATGGAAAGTATAACCCTCTTTTCAAGATGTTTTAATGGAATAAAGCATAAAGCATGCTTTAATGGATCTAGAAACTTTCTCTAGTTGAAAGCTGCGTTTTGTTATCTAAAGAAACTCTTCCCCCTTTTGTTTTTTTCCCTTTTTATTCCGTTTTCACGAGTCCTTTCCGTCATTCACATATTACGCGGAGTTGTAGGATTTCAGAAACTTTTAAGAAAAGTTCTCTGTCGTTGAAACTGGTTAGTTACCTTCAGTAACTACTGGTTGAGTTACTTTTAGTAAAATGTTTCATTGCATACTGTCATAATTGGACAGTTATCAAAAGGTGAGAGTATAACCAAATTCGAAATTACAATTAAGTTTAAATTTAATTCACGTCAAAGATATATATTTTAGCATTCTTCTTCTTTAACTACTGATTCAAAGAATCTACTAGTAGACACATATACGTTCGAATAAAGTTTATTATATAAGAATACGTGTTTTTGATAATCTAACGTGTTTTTGACGGCGAAAAACTGAGACAAAAACTATTATTTAACATTTTTTAATGTCTCACAAAATATTTTAACACCCGGTGGATATTTTTTAACACCTAATTAAATTTTTAACATCTTAATAAATTTTTAACACCTTAATAAATTTTTAATACCTTAATAAATTTTTAATACCTTAATAAATTTTTGACAATTTTTTTAAAACTTTTAATACCTTATGTAAAAAAAGTAAAAAATTTTGAAAAAGGAAACATTTCATACCAAAATAAAATCAGTAATAATTATTGAAAAATTTCAAGCTTTGTTTATTTTTATTTAACAATATCTAGCATCTTTGTTTGCAGTACAAGTAGAGTAAACTTTTAAATATATTGTATGCAAGCACCACGAAGCCTGTTTTGACAATCTTCTTCTGTAACTAGTAATACAAAGCAACTTCTAGTAGATGCATATGCGTTCGATAAGGCTTGTTTCATAAATATTGTACGATTTAACACATAATATAATTTTTAACACCTTAATAAATTTTTAACAACTTATTAAATTTTCATTTGCCTTATGTAAAAATTTTCAAATTTTTGAATAACAAAAATTTCACACCGAACTAAAATTAATAATAATTACTGAAAAATTGCAAGTTTTTTTTCAGTTTTATCTAACAATATCTGGAATTCTTGTTATGCAGGGCAAGTAACGTAAACTTTTAAAGACAAACTCATGTATGCAAGCACCGCGAGGCCTATTTTAACAATCTTCTTCTGTAACTACTAATACAAAGAAACTTTCAGTAGATGCATATGCGTTCGAATAAGGTTTGTTTTGCATATGTAAAGAAACTCACTGATGAATGTATGTTTCAGCCTGAAGAAATCTAGCTCCAAGGATTTTTTGGGATTCTGCTTGTAAAACAGAATGAGGGGGATGTACAAACTACCTACCATCACATTCCATCTGCGAGACAAACAAAACATACTATGGAGTGTATGATGAAGAAGAACTCTGAAAAACCCAATGATTGGAGCGGATAAGAAGAAGGAGATAAAGAAGAAAAGTATGGAGACAAAATCAGCGACTGCGTTAAGCGACTCATCTTTTCTTCTTCTTCTTATTTATTTTTTGAGAAAAAAATAAAGAACAAAAAAGCGAACATTCGAGCATGGCATACCAAAGAAGAGGTCGAAAAAAAGGGGGTGTCTTAGTGGGCCTAACTAGATCAGATGGTTGAGAGAGAAAGGGGGTGAATACGTGGGAGTGAATGCACTTCCCAGCCCGAATCGAATTTGGAACGGAGAGTTTCTCTATCCCACTTTCTCTCTATCTCTTTTTCTCTATTGGTCTCGTTGGTGTGGAACGCGTGTGGGATTGGCTTCTGTAAGGGGTTGGGGAGAATGTTCGAGAACGTGACTTCCGTTCGAAAGAAGGCTTCAGGCACAAATAAGAAGTGCGGTCGAACTTTTACTCCTGAAATGATCTTTTTCTTTTGGTTGTACTCCACATTTTCGAATCTTTTTTTTTCACCCACCCTTAACATCATCATGGATTTTTATCAGAAATTTTGGAGGGGGGATGAAGAATCGAAAGAGATTTGAGATATTTGAACGAAACAAGATTCGAAGCTAGTCCTCCCCCCTAAAAAAGAAAAGGGGGAAACACATCCCCGATGTGTCATTCTTCCAAAAATTTTGATCGCTATTAAGAAAGATTTTCTAGAGCGGAAAAAAGGAAGATTTCCCCCGTGTGTAGTGTAGTTCAGTGATTTTTTTTTTATTTGGAGTATTCGAATGGTTTAGAATATCTATTAGAATTGAAAATGCAAGAAAACACCTATCATAAAAGTATAAAATTTTAAAATCAGTTCCCTCAAATATCATTCAATATTTTCTTAGTACTCGATAGAAAATATTATTTTAAAGTATTAGAAAAAGTTTGTTAATTTTTAATTTTCATTTCATTATAAATAACTTCTATTTGCAGAATTCTTAAGTTAAAGTTTTAACACCATTTTTGAAAAGAGACTCGTTATAATGGCTTAAATATATTTTTTTTTATTGAAAATATAGATAATGTTTTTGAGCCAGCAGTTGCTGTACTGCATCAACCACAATTATCATTGCATTCTCAATGTAACAGAATCGAATGATGTTATGAAAAAATTCGGATATAAAGTCAAAGTCTTAAGAAGAAGTCAAGAAATATTTAACTTAATTTAGCTTAATTTAGCTCTAAGTTATTAACTCCCTAATAGCACTTTTTATTTAGCATATGATGCTTTACCAATACTATTATAATGTTATAATTGTATTATGACATTACGATTAATATTTAAAGCATTTTTGTTTAAAAAAATGGTAAAACAATAAATGAAAGAAATATTTATAATAAATAAAGTAAGATCAAGATAATGTTTAAGCAAGTAAGTCCTATTTTCTCAAAAAAGAGATCGCTATCTTATTTAAAATGAAGAAGTTATTTTTTTCGAATAATTCATACACTTATTAGCTGTAAATTTTATATTAGTATATTTTAAATTAAATATTATGAAATAAAAGGCTTACTAATAATTTTTTCTTACTTAAAAACTAACATGTTTCATAAAAAATTTTCTTAAAACATTTTTGAGAAAAGAAATATTAAAAAATAGACAAAAAATATTTAATAATAACAAATGAAGTAAATGTAATTCAAAACTAGACTTCAAAACTAGTAATTCAAAATAAAAAAACACCACTTCAATCAATCTGAGTTATTTTTCTAAGTCAAATAATCCATTTATTAGCTATCAACTTCATGAACTATTTTGCATAAAATACCATTGCTAAACTATTTTATACTACCTCTCAAAAAATTCTAAAAAGAAGGAAAAGCAAAATATAAATTGAATCCAAGAAAAATATTATTTAAATAAATGTATTATTTCAGAAAAGTAAGTCTATTTTTAAAATAAAAAATAAAGAATTTAAAATATCAATTTCAAGTCAATTGAGTTGATTCTCTAAATTACTTCATGAAGAGAATCATGAACTATTGTCGGTTGTTCAATTCAGACGAATTCTTTCATCTCTCACATCCCAGTAGCATTGCTCTGTTGTCATGGAAACGGGATGCAGAGAGAAGCTTAATAGCTGTACAACCCGCTTAATGAGCCTTTAACTCCGTTCACACGTCATCTCTTCGGTTCAATATGGCAACCACTGAACCAAAACCCGAAACGGACCAAACAAATTATCACAAGAGAGTAATCGGTTCTAACATTTCTCCCTGGCTTGTTTAAAAAAAATCAAAATCGTTTATTCTGTTTACTCAGTTTTTATATCATATTTTTCTCTTCGTTTTGAATTGTGTGTCCGTTTTTGAAAATATTTAAGGAAGGGTTTTTTTTCCGTGCATTTGTTCATTGAATTATATTTTACATATTTTTCTTCGTTAACAATGTTTTTAAATTGATAATTTAAATGACTTAGTGAAAAAGTAACATTTAAATTATTTTTAAGAGTTCTCTTTTCATCGATTTCGTCTATTTAAATGGTCTCATTTTTTTCTGTCATTTCTAGTTTTCTTAAAATTTAAATATTGCAATTTTGATTACGTAGAATATATATTATTTGACCGTGATCGGAGCTATTATTTTTTTTCTCTAAACTGTGGTAAACAGCCGACCCAATTCTGAGTTAACGACTATCAATGTTTAAATCTATGGCCTTGTAATTCTGAACCCTACTGAGAAGACAAGGGAACTCCTGGTACATGAATTGGGACTAACTAGCCTTTGTGGAGGACTGTATGATGTAACTAACCATCATTTGCATTACATGGAGATGAAAACCCCGATAATCTCTCACATTCCGATGGCAAGGGGATTCTAACCCATGATTCGTCTACCACTGAGAATATTTTAGATCAGCACTGTGGTCAGTGCGAAACGGGAATCGAGTTCGTACCGACCAGCCACCACTGGGATTCGAACCTCGATCACTTCATTGGGAGTCAAACACTCCATCCCCTGAGCCACCGCGGCTCGATTGGTATTTTATATTTTAGCAATGTGAGCAATTTATTTTCTTTACTTTAAATTTTTACAAAAAGTCATTCAACATTGAGGAAAACTATTGAACATTTTAAAATACTGACAATTATTGAAACAGATTGTTATTTAAATATTGGTATTGACTACAGTAAAATCTTACAGTTAACTCAGTAAAATTTATGTTACAAATGTACGATTATTGTTATTAAATTCAAATTAAATGCATATTTTTAAACATTATTAACTATGTTGATATTTTATCTACAATAATTTTTTTTCTTCTCTTTTCAGACTGAAATAGCCAAACGGCTGAATGCCATAATAGCTCAAATCATACCGTTCCTATCACAAGAGGTAAGCAATTAAATAACAACTGTTTATCACTCAAACTGCTAGAAATTTTACTGTTTATTAACACTAAAAATGGTAGCAACTATTTTAAGCCAAAGTGGTGCAACGCCGAGAACAGTTCCTGACATCGTGAGATACCAAGAATGCTTTGTACAAACAAAGCTGTCATCATTTTTGGCATTTAAAAATACAAATATTTATTATTACAATAAGATAATATACACATAGGAATTAGTAAAGTTGTTTCTTCGAGATAATATTAATTAAGAATCATTTATTTAGGATGCATACATATGATACAGTAAATAGCCGAAATCAAGCGAATGTCGACTTTCGTCGATGAATGTCGACAATCACATAGTCGCTTTAGTGAATGTCTTAAATATTTGTTATATCCGATCTGATATTAATTCATTCATTGATATTATTATATCTGTTCGAGTGTGCAGAGTACCGGAACATCAGTGTTCAGAGTACCGGTTAAATGCATACTGGGCAGTGTCACTTGATCTTAAAAAAAAAACATTTATGTTGGGCATTCCGGGCAAATATATACCGGATAGTGGCACTTAACTAGACCTGTATATTATTCAGACATTTACCAAAACAAGTATGTGATTGTCAGCATTCACTGGTGGAAGACAACGACCACCAATTTCATTCATTCACAGTAGCATATACTCTATTTATTGAAACAAAACTAGTTTGTTAATACGAGTAGAACAGAGAAAATATTAAAATGAATTCGCATTAAGCTTAACAGTATCGAAGCAGATAGAAATTATAGATTATAAAATCGTTTAATACAGTTTACAGAGACTTGGGAAATCCTTATATATAATATAAATATCCTTATTACACAACTAAAAACATATATGCACATTTTAACGGTGAACTTTTGTTTCTAAAAATGTGTATTAGCATTGAAGACGACAACAAATTCTCGCCAACTTGTATTCGATTGTAAACAACTACAGACGATATTCTAATGGCGCCAATATTGGTGTTCATGGAAGCGAAAATATTTAACGTATGGTGTGAATGCGTGGGAGTGGGATGTAAAATTTTCCCAAGATAAATTTTTATAATTAATTATGCCCTTTATATTGTATATGAAAACTCGATTCAGTTGATCTTGAAAAAAAAATGTTCTTTCACAGAATTTTTTGGGTTGTTCAACTTCAAATACAGCACGGTTTCTTCAGTGGTGCTATGTAACTTCTTTGTTTTGTTTTACAGTGAACCGGCACAACTATTTTACCGGTACTTTATTTTTGTTAACGGTAAACCGGTACAACTTAGTCACAGACTACAACCTTTTCAAATTTTTAAAGTGATTTGTTGGAGTATTAACAAATATTTGAATCAAGCAACAGAGGCGGTGATAAATCTTCTTAATTTGAGAACAATCTATTCTATTGTTTATTCTATTATTAGTTAGGATATCAAGAAAATCTTATTTTGAAAACGTAAAAAAGTTGAACCCTTTTATAGTATTCTTTTAAATAGGTTAAATAAATTTTAGTGACTTTTTAACTTCCATATGCACTTTTTTATTTATTTATTTTATCTACCTTTCAATAGATAACGGGTAATTCCCATTTAATGTATCTCATTCACAGTTACAATGTACTATGCCCGCTAATCTTCATTTTCGGTAACAGCTTACATCAAAGGTTAATTTTCATCCTCCCCAAAAGCTTACATTTCATTTACTGTAATGTAACGTAAATATTGATTTTTATCTGCAGTAATAGCTTAATATAAATTCGGAATTTTTATTTACTATGACAGCTTACATTAAATGTTTATTTTACAAATTATTATTACAGTAATAGCCTATTGTTTACGCGGACTTTGCTTAACAACTTTCATTAAATGCTTAATTTTATGTGTTGTATAGCTACTATAAATGTTGCTTTTTATTAACAGTAAATGATTATAAAAATTTACCGAATAAAAGTGATTTAATTGTAAATTGCATTTTTATAGACTATATTAGTTCATCATCATTTTTTATTTTTCATCCTAAAAATCATATTGAAAAATACGTTTAAAGAGCTAAAAAATAATAATTTATTTACAAGAAAAAAGAATTTTAATTTAAAACACTCGTCAATCTAAACTTAATTGATTAAAATAGCCAGTTTAACATTTAATCACAGGCGCCTGGCGCACGTTTGCAACAAACTTAAATAAGTGTTAAATTAAACCCTATTTCTTTTCAAGTTGAACAATAGTATTGTGTTGTGAAACTTAAGAGGAACGATAACATGGTTCAACTTAAAACATATAACATTCAATCTGGTTTAAAACCAACTAAATTTACTATCAACAAAGATGGATAGATATTGTATTGCAAGGTAGCAAATTTTTACTGGGATTGGATTCAACGAGTTCTAAATGTAGTAATAGTTTATAGATCGATAGTCTATTGAAAGATAGCAACTTCTTACAATAATATAATTCGACACACTCTAAAATTAATGAAAAGGATAAATAGATAGGTAGTTTATTGCAAGGTAGCAAATGTTTACAATACTGTGGTTACTAGCAAAGATACTAACAATGAAAGATAAATCGATATTGTATTGCAAAATTTCAAATTTTTATTGTGGTAGGATTCATACACTTTAAGATTACTATTCTGCTATAGAAAATTACTATTCTGCTATAGAATTATAATCTATTGAAAGATAACAAGTTTTTACAATATGGTTCAACATGATTTAAAATTATTAAAAAAGATAAATAGATAGATAATCTATTGCAAAGTAGCAAATATTTACAATACTATAGTTCCACACGCTTTAAAGTTATTAACTATGATCTATATATAGTTTATTGTACGATAGCAAACTTATACAAAAAAAAATGGTTGGTTCAACTCGCTCTAAAAGTATTAACAGTGATAGATAGATAGATAATTATAGGAATGTTTTATTTTATCAAAAATTTTCTAATTAAACCTTGCATACTAAGATATTAATTTGAATTTTTTTATCAAAATAACTGATAAACAAGATATTTATCAAAATTAAAAATAAAAAACAATTAAAAGAAATCACCCATTTATTAAAACAATATAAATTAATGACAACTAACAGAAATAGATCCAACCGTTCCAAATACAAACAAAACAAACTACAAAAATCCTTTTAAACAAAAGCAAAAAAAAAAAACATCGAGAAAGAAGAAATCAAAGTTGAGTTTAAAAAACTGAAGAAGAAAAATGAAAAAAAGAAGCCCAAGAGCAAAATAAAAAAAAATGAGCATTCGCTATTTCTTTCCAAACATCTCCAAACAAGCTATGGCGAAGCTTAAAAGAGGAGAAAAATATTCTTTAAGGTTAGATTTCATCGACTAGGGAGCTTGCAGGCAACATCAGCTAGCGTCCAGCTTAAACACTATTTGACCAGAGGCTCGGTCAATATTGGCCTATGCTCGTCTCTTGGATTAAATCTCTCGGTCGCTATTACTCTTAGAGCCGTTGGATTAAGTCTCTTACTGGAAGTAGCATCCGGAACGATTTACGCGGCGGCTCTCTTTCCAGAGAGGAGGGTCAAGTTCGCTTTCTTAGCAACTGGGAAAAGCGGATTTTTCTGAAAGAGGTTTTTCTTATTTGAAGTTGTTTGGGCTTACACACACACATTGATATATATATATATATAGATAGATAAATCTTATTTACTACCGTTTTGTATTTTATTGACAGCGGGAATTAAAGCTTCGGACAAGGTTTATTTTAGGGATATGAATTATTGTTTTCGGAAGTAATTATGTTTTGGATTTCAAAGCTTAGACTGTATGTTCTCTTTTATGTTTTTGTTTTAGCTTTATTGGCAAACATAATTTGTAATTGTAATGATTGGTGATGTTTTAATGTTTTTTTTTTGTTCGGGTTTTGTTAATGCTTTCAGGTTTTTGAATTTCATTACTTTTACATTACACATTTCAAACTGCGCTTATTTCCTGCAACAATATCTGACCGTCATCTGTTTAGATTATATATATGTGCGTTGTACCATTTTCTATGCTCTATGCAAATTTTCAAGCTAGAATTTCTATTTGTTTTTTTAATTAAAAATGCAAGTAAACGCACAAATAGATAATATAATTTTTTCAACTGTCAACCTTTCAAAATTAATTTATATTTAAATTTTTTCTGTTGATAATATTCTCTCGGTTGAACAATAATCGCAGACTCTATAATGTACGAGATTATATCATTGAATAACGTAATAGTGTAAAAAATAAAAATAAAATCAATGTGATATAGAAATGATAATTTTACCTACTTATTCCTCTTTTACATAACTTACGTGCATATTTAGCCTTTTATGCCAACAATTGATTAGTGCCAGATATATACCAAAATATATATTCATCTTACTTATTAATCTTATTTATTATATCAATCTTACTTATTAATCTTACTTATTATATTAATCTTAAAAATATCCATAGTGATATAAAGTAGTTTTAAACTACATCTCACTTTTCGCTTTTTTTATGAGATACTAGAAGTTTGTAAGCAACATAAGCCGCTGGAAAACTTAAATGTTGTAGGTCCAATTGTAAGCAAATAGTGACTAACCTCAACTTTTAACTACCATTTCTGGTTATTAAAATCTAAAAAGATTAATATAACTATTAGATTACTCCCAGATAGAAGGCAACCTTACAGCAGACGATTGTATTTTCATGGTTGGCATAGAAAAGCTGACAAAATCTTCTTTTTTTAACTTTGTAGGAATATTAGTATGTCAAGCTTGTTTTCTTAAAGAATGAATAAAGGCATGCAAAAACTTTACAAAAAAATCTTGTAAACCTTTACTGTAAACCTTGTTTTTGCCTTTTTCTTTCATTCCAGCTTTGTCGAGGTTCTTAAATCCAACATTTTGTTTGAGTTTATAACTTAGTGATTTGGCCAATCTTCACTTTTTAAGTGTTAAAGAAAGTATATTAAAGCCTGCGCAAATAAATCTTATTTCAATGAGGAGAGAAATTCTAATATAAAGTTTTAAATTTTTTTCAAATTGTGATAAATACAAATGCCTTTGGGGCCAGGATGGCCTGGTTGGCAGGACGCTTGACTCACCTTTGTGAGAACGGGAGTACAAATCCAGTCGGCCGAAGACTCCTCGTGTAGTAAATGGTGACTGGTGCTCGTTAAATATGTCGGGTCACAAAATACTCTATGTTCCCATAGCAAATTATACCTCTAGTAATACTGAATTGGAGATTGATCATTTTCTGTTTCAGGTCAAAATTACGATCTGTGGATGAATGAATGGTTGTATAAATGGGTCCGCCCTATAAACGGGTGTGACGTATAAGTGTGGTAGAAGTCGAATTCTTGGCCATAGATGGCGCCACTGCAAAACAAAAACTGTCACTCCCCTTGTTTTAATGGCCTACAACAACAACAACTACAAATGTTTTTCAAATCTTGAGAAATTTGAATTATGAATAAGTTGTGATAATTGTGTTTTACAAATTCTGACTTTCTTTAAAACAGTTTTATTATCGCCTTCCATTCATTATAAATATTGAAAGAGGTACTTCAAAGTAAATAAAAGATTAAACTAATATTCATTTTTGAATCCTCAATGAGTAGGGTTTTCTGTGCAAAATAATTATAATAATAATCCTTTACAAACTAAAACTTTCTTAACTATATAGAGATCTATCTGTACACTCAAAAGAGCAAGGATATTAATAAAATGTCTATGAGTCCAGACACTTCATCCCCCGTATTCCCCTGACTTATCTCTGAGGAGAGAAGGTCACTCAAAATTAATTTCCCGTCCTCTCTTTTCAATTTCAAAACTTCTTGAATACCTGGAATCTTGTGCTATCTCTATTTCCCCTATCCTTTTATCTTTCCATCTATTTTCATCCCAAATTTTAAGAGATGGGGTGGTCGAGAGCCTGGAGAAAATACCGACCAAACCTTTCAAGTCTTACAATTTTCTCTGATTTAGTCCTTCATCTTCCTTCGAAATATCAGGACTAGCCCTTAGTCCATATCCGCAAATTCCTTTCTCCCTGTAATCAAAGTCAGCGTCAGGAAAAGATTCCCTTGCCACAGACGGGGCATCTGCCCCGGGGCCCTTTCGGGGGAAAACTATGTAGGATAAACATCGTCGCTAGACTAGAATCCCACTCGGGGTGATTTCTTTGTATGTCGCTTGCTAGGATTTGTTTGCCTGGAATTCGATCTCTCCCCAACCCCACGTGGCTCTGGAGTTGGTTCGTTTTAAATATACTTGGAAAAGGGGATGGAGCTTTGTTGAAGTGGTTCTCATTCGAAATCAGCTGCAGGAATTTTCAAAGCCTTCCCCTTCAATTGAAATTTCAGTCGATTAAAATACCAGGTTGAGATTGAAGAATCGGAATAAATTTTGGATGGCATTTTCCAAATCGTTTAAAGTAAGTGATGTGCCTTTTAGCAGAGAATATGGTATCTAATTATATGATTTAAAATGTCATTTACCTCGAGCTTTGTCTCTTTTTTATTTTTTATATAATTTGTTAAGAGTGTGAAATACGAATTAAATCATAGTTATTAGTAAAGAAAATCCCATAGTTAAATAATAGTTATTAGATTGCTCACTTTTTTAGTTTACAAACAATTTTTACGGTGTTCTTTGTAAAGGCACAAGGCACTTACTTCTGATGAAGGTTCGAATCCAGCAGTTTGCAACGTATACTGCTCCTAATCTAGTTGCAAATATAAAGTATCTCCGGCTTTATATGCATCAATATGTTAATAAGCAAATAAATTCTTACTGGCCTGTTTTCTGATTTGGCGCAAAATCAGCCAACTGATCAGCCAACAACAACAAAAATATGCCAGTGGTATATTGAATCATCATTTATATTTTAAGAAGCAAATTCTTTGAACATGTGATACATTGTCGCAATGTTATTTAAAATTGCTCCCAGTGGTAGACAAAACAAGAGTTCGAGTCTTACTGTCGAATTTTTTGACCAAGCTTCAAAACATCATGGTTTTGTTCAAATTAACTCCATAGGTAGACGAATCACTTACAGTTATTCGTTCATTCTTTGATTCAGCAAAAATGCTATTGCTGTTATAAAATAGTGTACTGATGAAGATTTAGATTCTTACAGATCTGCTCATAGACAAAGTTTATCAACTAACACAGCACTGTTATATAATATCTCTCAGTGGTAGACGAGGTCTTCCTATTCTCTGACCTTATATTAAATGCTCTTATAAATTATCTCAGAGGTTTATTTATTAAAGTCTTAAAGGCCTACAAATTAAAGTCTAAAGGTCTTGAAACCAACCATCAAACCAGCACAGTTTTGTTAGAAATTATCTTCAGTGGTAGACGAATTACAGGTAAATTCTTCGACCATGTGATAGCCTGTTTGTTGTTATAAATTTTCTTTAGCGGTAGACACATCAAATGCTTAAATCTTACAAGTCGTACTGTTCATTAACAATCCCACACATCGATAATCCCACACAGTATTGTAATTAATTATCTCCAGTTATAGACAAGCATGCCACAAGCATACAGGCATGCCTGTACTTTAATCAGGCAATAATGCTGTTGTAAATTA
The DNA here is from genome assembly GCF_043381705.1 of Parasteatoda tepidariorum. Taxonomy (NCBI): domain Eukaryota; kingdom Metazoa; phylum Arthropoda; class Arachnida; order Araneae; family Theridiidae; genus Parasteatoda; species Parasteatoda tepidariorum. The sequence goes on from NC_092210.1 coordinate 12,233,982, forward strand.
TCTCTGAATTAGAGGGGGCAAGTCTCACAAGCTAATTTTCAGATTAAGTTATAAAAAGTTTCTATAATTAGTTGCATCAAATGATTTGTGGAAATAATTATCAGATAATTATTAAAAAAGTTTTTTGTTAAAATTATTTCGAGAACCAAACTGATAAACATTTAAAAATTATTTACCAAGACGGATATACGCTAATTCGTTAAAGAACTCCTTTTGTCGCCTGTATTTGTTAGTTATTCGTATGTTAACTCTGTTTTTTCAAGTCATCTATTTGAGTAGCAGTGGCTCAGGGGATAGAGCGTTTGAGGTTGCCCAGATTCGAATCTCAGCGGTTGCTGGTTCATATGAATTCTTCTCCCTACTCGCACCGACCACAGTGCTGACGTAAAATATTCTCAGTGATAGACGGATGGTGGGTTTGAATCCCCTTGCCGTTGGGCTAACTATTGGAGGCTTTCGTGGTTTTCTTCTCTATGTAACGGAAATGTGGGTAAGCTCCATCATAAAGTCCTCCGCGAAGGCTAGTTAGCCCCAATGCTTCATCCAGGAGTTTCCTTGTCTTCTGGTTTGGGTTCAAAACTACAAGGCTACAGAGTTAAACATTGATAGTCGGATGTTCTACGCCGATTATAAAATAAATGAAAATCTATTTGGACATGGATTACCCATAGACATTAATCTCTAGATGTTCATATATTCTCTGCCTATGCAATACCATTATTTTATATTATTTTCTATAATATCCCCCTTCTAATATGTTTATTTAATACTCAATATTTTTAAACCTTTTATGGAATATCATCGTTGTAATAATTTTGGGTATCATTGTTAAAATATTTTAGTAATTTGGGACTTTATGGGATGATTTGTTACCAAATAAATATAACAAAAGTAACTTATCATAGTAAACTATACATGGTAAACTATAACATAAAGTAAAAGTAACTTATACATGGTGTTAGAATGAACAATTTAATGAATAACTGTGCAACGTCATGAAATCACGCTTAAAATATCATTAGGTGTTGCCTATATATTCCTTACTTGTATAATAATGCCGTAGTTTTACATTATTTTTTATAATACCCCTAAATATATAATTATATAATTCACCGTGTTAAAACAGTTTTGGGATATTATCGATGAAATATTTTATGGCATTATTCTTAAAAGATTTCGGGGACTTTCCTGAGACTTTTTGAAACTATTTCATATCTAATTAATGTTATAAAAGTTACTTATCTAAAATGTAATTTTGTATTGCGTGGATTTTTGTATAAACAATTTAAAGAATTCATCCTTTTTAAGTATTTTTAGGAAATTATCGTTAAAATATTTTTGGAAATCATTGTTTAAATATCTTTGATCCGGTTTTAAAACTTTTTGAAATAGTTTTGTATTTAACAAATATTACTGAAGTTCTTCCTGTTGTGTTATTTCAACGTTTTGTCCTGTAGGAGGTATGAGTTTAATGAATAATTGTAATTAGTTCAAATAACTATCACTCTTCGAATAAATATTTCACAGTTATGGTATGAAATATTTACAACTACCGTATTTGCAGACATAACAGTTAATTATAAATATGTTATACTTTCTATATTGAAATCAATATGACATAAACACAATTCAACAAAAGCTTTGTTAACAATTTCAATATTCATTTCCTTTGACTTTAGGATGCAATATCGTTAAATCTCCAGACGTACTCTATTTTACATTAAATCCTATTGTACTTCTATTCATCGCGAGCAAATCTACAACGCAAGGTTGCGTATGTTAAGAAAATGAGGGCTGAAATTCGTTTTCGATACCAAAACTGTATAATTATGCAATGGCTACATCCGAACTTCTGCGATTCTTGGCTCGAGTCTTTGGTATTAAATGGGCTTAAAGAATGCAAATTCATGAACAGCCATTTGAATTAAGTCGCCAATCCGGTACGTCGGAGACTTAAGTCTGAATTAAAGATTTAGCTTATGTTCGAATGAATCTGGCGGAATTAGAGGAAACGGCTACAGTAAATTCGAAGGGATAGTTTCTGTGTCAACTTTGAAGGCTACCATGCTATTGATTTTGTTCGGTGTGCAAATTCTCTTGTTTTCATGTAAAAATAATCGAAATGAGTTTAAAGGCAGGCAATAATTTATTTATGAAGACGCTACGGAAATAATTAGTTTGTTTTCAATTATAATTCCAATATCTACTTATTCAGAATGCATAATCAATCTTTAAGTTCTTTTTGAGGTGAAATCAGAGATATTATGATGTCTTTTATATCATTTTGATCAAATATACCTTAATTATAATTCCAATATCTACGAATTCAGAGTACATATGCATTTTCTTTTGCATAATTTTTAAGTTCTTTTTGGGCTGAAATCTAAAACTTACTATATATTAAGATATCTATTACTATGATTATGATCTAGTATATGATATATACTACGTATGCTAATAAATCTCCTCAGATAAAATTTCCTTCAACTTATTTTGGATCGTATATGCTGTTAATACTATTGTATCAAGTAGAATTTCTTAAATTTTAGATTCTTTAGTCAATGTATTCGAATAATTCTCATCAAAAAATTTTAATAGAGTTTATTTCGGATCATATATGCAATTAAACTATTTGATTCTATCAAGTAAAATCTCCTGGGACTTTTTTTGTATTCTATATGCAATGTATAATAATTTTCATCAAATAAACTTATTTCAGATGCTACATTCAACTAATATTAAAATATTTCATAAAAAAAATTCTACACCTATTTCTTATACTGTGATCAATCTATTCTAATCAATTTCATCAAAATTTCTTAGAACTTTTTTCGGATACTCTATGCAATTATACTAATCGGCTCTAGTAAGTAAAATCTCCTAGGATTTTTTTCGTATACTTTGTGCAATGTATGCTAATAGTTTTCTTCGGATAAAATTCCTTACAATTTATTTCAGTTGCTACATTCTACTAATATTAAAATATTTCATAAAAAAAATTCTACACCTATTTCTTATACTGTGATCAATCTATTCTAATCAATTTCATCAAAATTTCTTAGAACTTTTTTCGGATACTCTATGCAATTATACTAATCGGCTCTAGTAAGTAAAATCTCCTAGGATTTTTTTCGTATACTTTGTGCAATGTATGCTAATAGTTTTCTTCGGATAAAATTCCTTACAATTTATTTCAGTTGCTACATTCTACTAATATTAAAATATTTCATAAAAAAAATTCTACACTTATTTCTTATACTGTGATCAATCTATTCTAATCAATTTCATCAAAATTTCCCAGAACTTTTTCGGATACTATATGCAATTATACTAATCGGCTCTAGTAAGTAAAATCTCCTAGGATTTTTTTCGTGTACTTTGTGCAATGTATACTAATAGTTTTCTTCGAATAAAATTCCTTACAATTTATTTCAGTTGCTACATTCTACTAATATTAAAATATTTCATAAAAAAAATTCTACACTTATTTCTTATACTGTGATCAATCTATTCTAATCAATTTCATCAAAATTTCCTAGAACTTTTTTCGGATACTATGTGCAATTATACTAATCGGCTCTAGCAAGAAAAATCACATTGATTTTTTTTTCCGTATACTTTGTACAATATTCATTAATAATTTTCTTCAGATAAAATTCCTTACAACTGATTTCAGATAATTCTACATTCAACTTTTTACATACAACTTGTTCAATCTAAAATGAATTCCTGTTTTCAATATGAATTGTGGAAAATGTTCCACTTACCTTTAGACCGCCNATTCTACTAATATTAAAATATTTCATAAAAAAAATTCTACACTTATTTCTTATACATTGATCAATCTATTCTAATCAATTTCATCAAAATTTCCTAGAACTTTTTTCGGATATTGTGTGCAATTATACTAATCGGCTCTAGCAAGAAAAATCACATGGGTTTTTTTTTTCGTATACTTTGTACAATATTCATTAATAATTTTCTTCAGATAAAATTCCTTACAACTGATTTCAGATAATTCTACATTCAACTTTTTANGTAACATTACATCTACTTCTACTGTTTTTAAGTTTTTTAAAATAATAAAAAGTTATTACTTCTGTTGCGCCAGCGGCGCCCTCTAGGGATAGTTTTCTGAGATGAAGGGGATGAGGGCTCGTTACACAACTAATATTAATATATATCATTTAGAAAATTTTCAAGACCTATTCCTTATGCTATAATCAATCTATTCTAATCAATTTCATCAACAAAAAAAATTCTAGAACTTATTTCGGATGTTACATGCAAGATAACTAATCGGTTCCATTAAGTATAAGCAACTGTGACTTATTTTGGATACTATATTCAATGTATGCTAATAAATTTCAGCAAATAAAAGTTAATCAAACTTATTTTGTTTATATTATCTGCCCAAAAGAAGATCTATTAAATATGACTGAAAAACTAATAATAATAATAATTTTTTCAGCATCAGCAACAAGTAGCTGCTGCGGTGGAACGCGCAAAACAAGTCACTATGACTGAACTTAATGCTATTGTCGGGGTAAGTTCGATATTTTTATTCATCATTTGATTTTTCTTTGAGAATGGAATGAAAGAATGGAATTTTTCATACTTTTACCAACAGATTAGATGTATCGAAGTTAAATTTTTCTTATTCGATTAATTAACAAGAATTTTTTTAAAATCTTTTTATTTTTTTCAAGCACGACCGCCTGGCTTATCAGCATGTAGAGTAGTTAAGAGACAGCATGATTAAAGAATAAAAAAGCTGAATATTTATGAAAAGCTACTTTTTCATTTTTCAGACCGACCACAATGCTGACGTGAAATATCCTCGGTGGTAGATCATGAGTTAGAGACCCCTTGCTGTTAAGCTAACCGTGGGAGGTTTTCGTGGTTTTCCTCTTCATGTAGCGCAAATAAGGGTTAGTTCCATCAAAAAGTCCTCCACGAAGGCATGTTTTACCCAATATTTGATCCAGGAGTTCCCTTGTCTTCTGGATTGGGTTCAAAATTACAAGGCTATGGGGTTGAACATTGTTCGTCATAAACTTAAAATTGGGTCGACTGTTCAACGACGGATATTAAAAGGAAAATGTAGTCAATTAAAGGACTAAAACTTCATATAACTTATTTAGAATACAATGTACTATATAAACTAACTGCTTCATCAAATTAAATAATATCGAACTTATTTCGTATATACATAACATGCAACGTATACTAATAAATTCCACCAAATTTTGATAGCAAATTTTTAAAGAAAGTTTATGTAAGTTTTAATTTAAAATATAATGAAAAGGAAGTTTGAGTATGTCAATTCCTAACGCATATTCTCGTCAACAGATTTTGTGCTTAATTTTTGTTAAGCACATAGATTTAAGCATTTTATTTTCAAAAAAAAAATTTTTTTTTGAGCATTTCAACCTTTGTAAAAATAAAAAAGTATTTTTTTTAATTCGTCACAGTGCTTTATACCTTAAAAAATATGAAATAAATAAAATTCGCGTTTTTTATCGATGCAACAGCAAATAAATATATTTTGTAAAGCATTCCACAAAAAAAAAATTTTATAATAATAATAACAATATATATATATATATATCATTCTTAAATCACATTTTATCATACTTTAATACAAAAAAAAAATACCTTTTAAAATTTGATAGGTACATAATGCTTAGAGTTTTAGCATGTAAGCAGTAAACACTTTTATTTTTATTAGTCTTAAATTATTAAAAAAAAAAGTTAAAAAGTATTGAGCAATAGTGTTAGTTGAAAATAACTTAATTAACTTTAATACCTGCATTTAACTCTTAATAAAAACGAAAACGTAGATAACAATACAGTTTGAACTAAAATCTTTGTACGACCAAACTCTCTAAACATAGATTCTATTCAAGAATAATTTAATCAGTTTTATATTATTTTATGATCAATCTCTCCACCCTCCGAAACGCAGATGTATCCTAAAATATCTAATTGAACAGATATTTCGAACCAAACCCTTTCGAAGTATTTATTATAATCTCGTTCCAATTTTTTTTTACTTATTTTCTCCTGGAGCATCTCTTACGGAATAGAAGGAGATGACACAGAGATGAGAGATCTTGACGATAATTCATCTTCTTGATTCCATCACGATTAATAGCATCCTCATCTCCAATCCCTCGTTGCCGTATTATTGGGCTGGGATGTAATCCTTCATTTGTTCCTTCATCTTTTACAAGAGGACACGGCATATTAAATTATTTTGCTCCTCTGCTCTTGTTGAAAGGATGCTTAGGCTAGTGGTTTTCACATTCATCACTGCGTCAAGTTTCGTCACAGCTTTTGGTTTCTTTTTCACCCTCACAAAATTTTCTGTGGATTCCTAAATTTCATTCATTCTTCTAATCGTTGTTTTAGAAATGGTTTTTTTCCAATTTTATCTAAAGGGATTTTATAAGAGTAAATTTATTTTATGAATGTTCCTATAATAAGCCTTGTAAGTCGTATTATGTTTATACATGGCTTTTACACTGGTTTTAAATCATTATTGTTGGATTAACATAAAAAACAATCTTGGTTTTCTGTTTTTAACAAATCGTAGATACTTTTACTTTAAGCGATTTCAAATCTGCAATCGGATTCTCTCTACAAGCTCTAGTTATTTTTTAAATTACATTCTTTGTCTATTTTTGTCGAAATGTGCAAATTTAAAAACGTTATATGTAACAGGGAGTCGCATAAAAGTTGCGATAAGCTTCTAGGGGAATTAGGGCTCTTCGTCAAGATTAAAATTGCATAGAAATCTATACCCGAGAATGTCGTCATACGCAGCTGAAGACGCTTCCTTATTATGAAAGGTCTTTTCGTGTGCTAAACATGTCATAATAGTTAAGCGTCCCTAGCACTACGTGACGACATTTTCGAGCATAGATTTTTATGCAATTTTAATCCTGATGATGCCCTAACTCCCTTAGAAGCTTGTCGCAACTTTACGCGATCCCCTGTTATTTATAACGTTTTTAAACTTGTATATTTTGACAGAAAATAGACTGAAAATGTCATTTTTAAGAATAAAAAAAATCTGTAGCTTTAAGAACGAAATTGATTACAAATTTGAAAACCCCACACTTAATTAAGCAATATCAAGCATTTGCATAAATTCAGCAAAAGATTTGCTCCCCAGTGTTATTATACATTACTAATATCCTTTAATGCAAATCCAGTTTAATTTCTGTAAAAAAAGAAATTATTTAATTGATACTTACGTTAATTATAATCAATCCTAAAGTGAATTAAATTTTTTTCATTCCATTAAAATCCATAATATCTGCGAAATCTACCACTCGAAAGATTTATTCCCCGTGTGTTGTTATACATTACTAATATCTTTTCGTGCAAATAAATTTAATATGAGTAAATAAATAATTTAATTTATAATTAAATTAATTATAACAAATCCTAAAGTATTTGCGATTTTTCACTCCGTTAAAATCCATGATTAATCTACGAAATCTTGGCCTCAATTCCATACCTTTCTGATTCATTAGTATAATAAAAAATTTAATGTATTCTGTAAGTATATAAATAAAAATACAGACCTCATTCACGATGCACATAATTCTCTAAATTAAAAACGATTTTTCTCTCCCCAACATTTGATAGGTTCCCTTTTTTTCTTTTTATCTCTCATATTTCACAGCCTGATGAAACTCCCCTTTCTCTCCCCCCATTTTCACTTCAAATTACCTACAAACTATCACCCCTATCAAACCTTCTCCCCGTGGTCATACCAGGAAACAATTTTAACGCTCCGTTACATTTCGCGGTACGGTATCGTAACCGAACGGGAGAAAAACTTTTTCGGGAAAAAAAAAATCGAGAGAACAAAAAATTCAAAAAAAATAAAAGTAAATTGGTAGGTTTTGAGGGGACGGGAAAAGAAAAAAAAAAGACATTTTGTTCATTTTCTACGCTTAAACGAGTAAAAAAGAGTGAAAAAATATTCGAGAAAAAAATATATAGGATGACGGCTCCCCTAAATTAATATTTTCCAAGTGGCCTCATCCTAAGGGATCGAATTCTACTCGATAGAGTGACTTAATGCATGCATGATATTGTCCTTTAGAATTGTAATTCTTATATAGTTTTGTTTTATTCTTATATAGTTTTGTTTAATTTCCGGTTTTACTAAATATAAAAAAAAAGACAATATAAATAAATAAAAAGTGTAAAAGTTTTTTTTCTCGCTTGTAATTATTTCACTTTATAGTTTTACCGGTTTTTTATGTCAGTATTGGTAATGCAAATCTAAATAATCCATATAGTAATGCATGTATAACTAATGTATATAAGTATAACAAGAGCTTAGCTTTATAAGAGCTATTAGTTATACTATTAGTGCTTAGCTTTATAAGTGCTTAGCTGATTTCCCCTTCTTTGGACGGGTCGGAAAAAAATAGGCAATCAGCATATCAGTATTGAGCGACGCTACTAAATCCTGCACAAGACTACCAGTGCAAAAAAAAATTTAAAAGTCATTTTTTAATTTTATTTTTTAAATTCATTGGCTTTAAATTAATAGATTTTATAACCGTTGTTGAACAGCCGACCCAATGTTTTGGGTTTACGACTGATATTGTTCAACTCCGCAGTCTTATAATTTTGAACCCAATCCAGAAGATAATGGAACTCCTGGATCAAGTATAGGGAGAAATTTGCCTTTGTGGAAAACGATGTAAACCTCCCATGGTTAGTCTGACGTCACGAAGACTGTAACCTAGAATCCGCCTTCCACAGAGGATATTTTACGTCAGCACTGTACATTATTAGATTAAGCAAAACACGTTTTAGTAGTTCATCCCCTCAAAATAAAGATTAACTGTATTTAGAATCATTTGGCACGATGCTGTTGTTCGATGCTAATTTGTGATAGTCAAAATTTACCGCAATAACGCGGTTTTTCTCCGATGCTTATCCCTTTGGAAGTACCGTATAAAAACTTCTTTCGTGATATCTATATTGCAGCTTCTTAGGCTTGAGGCAGATTTAACAGGTATCAAATATGCTAATTTATTACATTGTGCTAATTTATTACATTGTGCCAATATTAGCACATTTGTACCTATAAAAGCTACACCAATTATCACTGCCATACAAATGAAAAAAAAACTACGTAAGTGCATCACGATTTATTTGGAAAAAAATCGCTGGACAACTATTTTATTTCCATTGTTCCAACTATTTTATTTCTAATGCTATAAACGCTAAAATAGAAATTTCAGAAACCTTATGAAACAAAATTTATTTTTGAGGAAAATTGCTTTCTGTTATGTGTTGCTTATTATACAAATATATCTTATCATATAATACTTCTTAGAATATACTGATATTTATTTAAATTGGTTAATTAAACCAAACTTAACGCTAGAAAGTTTGAAACTTAGTATATACCTATATTGCCCAAAAGCAGTCAAAATGACTGCATTGTGAAAGAGTAACTAACATGTAAAGAAATTTGTTTAATTAATTTTTAATATTTTTTATATTATTTACGGTTATATAACAAGTTATTATTAAATATTAACAATAAAAAAATTTACTTCACTTGGAAGGAAAATATTTATTTATGCATTATTCTTTGCACATTTTTTGCAAATGAAAAAGCAGTCAAAATGACTTCCTTTAAGCAACCTAGTGTTAATTAAGCGACGTTGAAGCATAGAATTCTTGTTTTCTATGACTATCTAACTCATACAGCATTAATGTCTATACTCATAAAGTGTCTGTTTCCAATTACTTTCATCTTCCCCTGAGATAGGCCTTTTCTACATATGTAAAGAGCACATAAATATGTAAAGAGCACAGTAAATATAAGCACAGCAAAGTACACCATAAATAAACACAAAATTGGAAATGACATCACGAAGTTCAATTTAAGTAAGCACAGAAACGGAATGCACAAGCACGAAGAAGTGTACTTTAAATAAGCACAAAATCATTAGGTACATTTACGGCGAAATGCTCCTTAAATTAGCATTTGAGCTGAGGATAATAGCAGGGTAAAGTGCACCTGAAATAAGAGCAAAAGCTGTAAATGCAAGCCAAAAAAAAGTGCACCCTAAATACGCAAAACATAAGCAAAGGATAATAGCAGAGTAAATTGCGCCTTAAATAATCACAAAAGCAGCAATGCAAGTAAGGAAAAGTACATTTTAATTGTACAATATATAAGCAGAAGATACTAGCAGAGAAAAGTGCACCTAATTAAGCTCAAAAGTAGTAAATAAAAACAAGGAAATGTGCATCTGCAATATATAGTACAAAAGCAGAAGACACTAGCTGGGTAAAGTGCTTCTTAAATAGGCACCAAAGCAGGAAATACAAACACAGAAAAGTTCACTTTAAATATACAAAGTTTACTACTACTGCTTTTTAGTTATTCTGTAAAATTTTCTCAATTATGTCTAATCAAAATGTATTCTAATCAGTTATGTCTAATCAAAATGTATCAGAATCAATTATGTCTAATCAAAATGTATCCTAATCAATTATATCTAATCAAAATGTATCCTAATCAATTATGTCTAGTCAAAATGTATCCTAATCAATTATGTCTAATCAAAATGTATCCTAATCAATTATGTCTAATCAAAATGAATCCTAATCAATTATGTCTAATCAAAATGAATCCTAATAAATTATGTCTAATCAAAATGTATCCTAATCAATTGTGTCTAATCAAATGACACAATTTTAATCGTTATCTTATGATAATTCTTATGTTCTGTCCTGAATTTTTTTTAAACATTCCTTAATCGTATTGGCCTCAACATTTTTCAAATCATATAAAAGTCTTCTCTTTCGGAAAAGTCATATTTTCCTCATTCTCTTCTCCAACAAATCACTTCCGACTTACATCACTAAAGCCATAAACTGTATTTTTGAATCTGTTTTTCAATTCTCTGCACTTGTTTTTTCTGCCAAGTAACTGAAGTAAGCTCTTCAATATTCGTTGAAGCATAGCATTCCTGTTTTCTATCTCTTCTCTGACTCACACAGCACTAATGTTTATACTCATGAAGTCCCAGTTTCCAATTCGTTTCAGCTTCGCCTGAGATAGGCTCTTCTAGATATGGAAAGTGCACCTTAAATAAGCACAAAAGCAGTAAATACAAGCACAGCATGAACAATTGAGGAAAGGAAAAATTATTGGAAGGGGATTTTGTAGGGAATTTTTTTATTATTATTATTATTTTACTCTGAAGATACAATTTCGAATTCCGAATCGTGATTTTTTTAGTTTTACTATCTGTGTTTTATTTTTCAAACAATAAACAGAGAGAGGAGGAAACAGTTCAAACAAATACTTATCCATTAATGACTTATAGTTTAGAATAGCACTTGAGAAAAATCAAATCATTTAAACAGTATTTTATTCGGGTTTTTGTATCATTTTTGCTCACAAAGTGATATATTGGTTGTGGCTATGATCATTAATACTTATCAAAAACCGCATATGTTACTCACTTACGGTTTTGATTTATAACGGTACATTAAACAAGCATTAGGTTGATGTAATATTAATGGTTTTTATTTTATTCCATGCTCTATCGCGAAAATTTTAAGGAAATCATTTAAAATGTAAAATTATCTTTCTTTGTATATGTATTACGTAAAGTTTTAACTAGTTCTTGCAATTAAACAATTTCAAAATAGATTTTAGTTCGCATTTATTCTTTTTTTAGGACTTTATTTTTTTTGAATAAATTGTTATATCTGCTTAAGCATTAACTAGTGTATAAGTTTTTATATTGTTAACACGCTTCCTTGAAAATTTTAGTAAATGTTGTTTTTAATATTAAGAATATTATTTTTAAGAAACAGTTTCTAAGCATTCTTATTCAGTCGAGAATTTTTTCCTCAGTAATAACTTATTCATTTCATAAATATGTTGATAAAAATTCTGTACGAAAATTTTTGTTTGTCATCGTCAAAACGTTTTTGCTTAAGCACTCAAACACTAAATAAACACTAAATATATATATATATATATAGATATANTTCTTGTTTTAAAAATAAACAATTTTAATATAAAATTATAAAAAATAATAAATATTTACTAAATGGTATTTTTTGCATCTTTGGATAAACTAATTTAATAATTGTGTAAATTTTCCAATTCCTTAAAAATTTCGCGAGATAAATCGAAATACGCAAAAAGTAAAATTAACATTAAGGGGTCCAAACTTTGGAGAGCTCTCCTGATCCAATTATTGGGACCATATTTCCCAGATTACGGCTTCCCCCCTATATTTCGAAGGTTAGAAATCCAAATCCGTTGAGAAAAAGGTATTTTTTATTCAGAGTAAGTACGTTTTTGTGTCTGCTTTTGTAACTTAAAATATCGTCTGCACTAATTAATTAACATTCTTGAGGTCACCTCTTCGAACCATTAAGATTCAGTCCTAGAACGTGAAAATCCGCATTAAAAACAAAAGTTATTCAGGGTGGTCCGTTTTTTTTTTTTTTTTTCGCACTGTGCATTTAGCTTGACAATTTACTTTCCCGACGGATGCGTTTTCTCGATACGGCTGTCATGTAATTATACTTGTATATTTAATTATATAATATAATAATAAATTAATTAATAAAAATTTTATCTATGTATTTATAAATTTTTTTAATATTTTGCTTTTTTTTTAATTATTTTATTAATCTTTTTGCATTTTAAAGGAGTATTTTTTTATTTAATAAAGGAATTTTGTATTTAATTTAACAATGAAAGGGTAATATTGCAGAGAGTAAAATTAATGATTAATTCGATCAATTATATCTGTGAATCAGTTAAGATTTTTGTATTTTTTTTATCAGGCTTATCCACTGTTGAACCAATGAGATTTTGGGCAAACGTGAATGTTTTGCAATCGAGCTGACGACAACCGAATATCGGGAAAATGTACCAGATTCCCGAAATTCAAACAGCAGTATTAGAGCAAATATAATTTTTATTTATAGTTTCAAGAAAAGGCTGTTAAAAAGAACAATTCGCAAATTAAAAGCAAAATGGAACAAAATATTTTTAAAAAATTATAAAACTATATTTAACGTTAAAAAAAGTAAGAAATAAACTTTTTTTAAAACGTTAATGCCGAAGTCTCCTCAATTTTTGGTGGAAAAAAAGGGAAATTATTATTGCTTATTGTTTAATAATCAAGTAGTTTGATTTTACTCACATATATAAGAATTTTTTTTTTGCATCTACTTCCATTCACTCTCCAACTTTAAGTCTTTCTACAATTTCATTATATTTATTCAATTTTTCAAAAAAAAAATTCTGAACATTTTTTTAAGATCATATATGTCTTTTCACTTCATATAGCTGTTAGGAAATACTTTTCACTTTACTTCTTTTTACGTGTTTTTTGCGCTTGGGCTTAGCTTGCACTTTTCCCCTGTTGTTAAGAGACTGTAAAATAATGTTGGATAAAAACGATGATAAAATCTTCACCTTTTATCTTCTCAAAGGATTTAATTTTCACTTCTCTTACGGGATCCCTTTTTTTTAAGTGATTCGGAAAGTCCTTGAAATAAAATTCGCCCTCCAGGTCCTCTGTGCTTTAAAGACTAATATCCTAAAAGTTACTTTGCATTAACCTATTTCAAGATAACAGGAAATGGATTGAAAGCGACTTAAAATCATCTTTTCTAACTAAATTGACTTAACTTAGAGAAGACTAATGTGTTAAAAGAAATATTTAAACGTTACTATTAAGAGCAAAATATTTAATGGATGCTTTTTTCAAAATCCTTTTTACATTATTTAATTGCACATTTAAGTAAAGATCTCATGTCATATGTTGAGATATTATTAAAAAATGTAATTAATACATTTTGTTGTAGTTTTTACTTAATGTCCTATATACATCCGTTAAACACTGAGGAACAAATATTCTGTAGCAAGTACTTGACTTTATCTAATTCGAGTGTGGGAATTTCAAAAATGAAATTAGTTTTGTTCAGAAAGCGAAAAACAAAATTTTTCAAAATAATGTTTTGAAATTAGTTTATTTTTTGTCTGAATGTACTAGTTTATAAAGGATCTATAGGTTTAAATACATGGAACATATACGCTTATCTGCTCCTTAGAAAATTATCCTTAAGACAGAAAACATGTAGACAGAAAACATATAATCTTAATAAATCGCATCATAAACTGAAATGTACAATAGCCTTTTTCCTACCACTCCTTAAGTAGTAGAGAAGTGGGTATACTTAGTACTCACTCGAGTGAGTTTCAAAATATCCTGGTAAAGAATATATTATTGAATTGCATAAAAACTGTAACTGGTGAAGAGAAATCAATTTCAATATTGATCTGTTCAAAAATCTCCTGCAAAAGAAAAAAATTGCTCTCCAGTGTTAACAAGAATTAATTTCATATGTTTTAAGTTTCCTCCAAATACAATAGAGAAATTTTATTACTCTGCTTATTTAATTACCTATAATAACAGTGCAAGACTAAGTATCTGACACTAAATATAAATAAAATAAATAGAAATAATAAAAATTGATTTCATAGTTGACGTATACTGAACTATTGGAAAACTACACTATAGAGTTAATAATAGTTATAAGATGAATTCTTTCAGATTTTCAACAATTCTCAAATACTTGTTGAAAAGAAATATGTATTGTATGGAACTAGTATAAATCCCTGACGTTAACCAGTTTATTCTTAGTGCAGCTCTTCTAGTGCTACGTTTTCTATCAAATTAAATCAAATTCGAATCATTCTAGTTATCATTTTGACTAATTGTTTTCTTTTCATGTTAGTGTTGTGCAGAACCTATAAAAGCTTCGATATTGAAGAGTTCTGGTTCAATACCCTAGTTGATGCTTATAAGAACCAGGCTAGGGTATTAAACTTTTCATAGCTTAGAAATCAAAATCACCTTCGAATTTTATTAGTTAAGCCTGTGCTATGGCTAGAGAAGGTACAATAAACCGAAAAGCAACCGACAAAGAATAATGCATCCGTCGTTAACAATCAGGCCATCTTGAAAGGAAATAGAAGACTATTTCATTTTGACAAAATGCTCTCATGTTAGTGTAATACGGTTGTATTGCAGTTAACAATCAGACCATCATGTTCTTCTTCAATATCATTTTGACAAAATGCTCTCATGTTAGTGTATTAAACTTATATTGAAGTTAAGGTGTTAAAGAGTTTTGATTCAATACCCTAAGTGGTGTTGATATTAGCTAGGGTATGAAACATATAATTTTTACGAGGGTCGAAATCACGTGTTGAACTTTCTTACGTTGATTTAGGAAAAAGCAGACTGAATGCTGAACTGATGAAGAAAAACTAATGAAGAAAAATGCATCCATCGTTAACAGTCAGTTGTTCTTTTTCAATCTCACTTTGGCTAAGTACTCTCGTGTTAGTGTTTTATGTAAGCTAGTTGAGATTTCGGAGATGGATATTTCTGGTGCAATACTCTGGTTGATACTGTCATCAGCTACATTATCTGACTTTTCATCTAATCGGGACTTGCCAAATTCTTAGTTAAGAGTGCTATGTCTAGGGAAGAAGCCGGCAACCGATAGTAAAAATTTATCAGGCGTATCATATTATCTTGCTCAATTTCTTTCTGACTAAATACCTTCATGTTAGTGTTGTGTTAAAGCAAATAGAGCAATGGGTGTTGAGTTCTGGTTCAATAATTTAGTTGGCGTTAACACCAGCTTGGCTATTAAACTTATGTTATCAATTGACAAGACTCGAAATCATTTGTTGAGTTTTTAATTATGCCTGCTATTATTACCGTAGAAACCCTAGTTGATGTGAGTGAAGGGTTTTAAACTTTTAATCGAACAGGGATCAAAATCATGTGTTGAATTCTCTAAGTGTTGTTTTGATTTGGAAAAACATGGCCAACTGAAATGTTATCAATCGGTAAACAGACATACCTTGTTTTTATTTATTTTGGTTGGTATAAATTATGCATATTATGAAAAACATCTTTTGGAAATTTTATGCGAACTAAAAATAAAAATATTCATTATAAAAGTGCTGTTTTCGTAATAAATGTTTAATATAGTGTGCCATGTAAAAAATTCAATTTCTCGAGAAGTAGAATTTTGTATTTTATAAATTAAAAATTAACTTTGCTCAAGATAAAAACAACTTTTCAAGAAACATTTACTTAGTTAAAAAACAATATTAATTTGAATTTTAATTGAATATTTTGTTTTGCTGGCGGATTATTAATTGATCTTTCAGTAATTTATTCAATATCATATCTTTACAGCGAAAGAACATAGTGCTTATACGCACAAAAAAAAAATATGTATTTTTCCTATTCCTAGGGGAGTATTGGCTGGTGGGGTGGGAGAATAAAAACTAAGAGAAAAATAGAAGGAAAAAAATCCCGTGGCTGTGAAGCTTTTTACGTCATTACATAATTAAAAGGCATAATTGAATGGAAGCACACCCCCTTATTTTACATCCCCCCTCACGACTTTTTTCTTAAATAGCTCAGCATCGCTCTTTTGATGGGTGTTATGTGAAGCCCAGCTCTGATCCGGAAAACGTTCGCTTCCAATTCCATCCCCCTTAAATCCCCCCATTCCATCATCATCATCACCGCACGTACTCACGCACACATATACACATAAAAAAGTAAATAAAAAACAGGCGATGCAAGGGGTGGGGAATAAAAATCCCCAACTGATGGTCTAGTTCAGCTATGGAATCATTCCATGATCTATTTTCCATAATTCTTCTTCTACGCTTGCATTTTTCCCTCTCGTTTAACCCGGACCCCCCCCCCTTTATATGCCCCCGAACCCCTTTTTTCCATGCCACTTTATTTCTCGATCCCCTCCTACACATCCCATCACCAAAGTCAGACACTCCTCCATATTCCCTCCATTTACTTCCATTTTTTTGTCGCATCCCTCTCCCAAGCATCCCCACCCCCGCGAGAAGGAGGAGAATATGATGCATGAACCGAACCGTTTTTATGGATCTTTTGGTGCTGCAGGGCGGGGGGAGTAGAACAACCAGACCGCCCCTACTGAGTATAAGAGGAGGGGTGGGTGCCATCACCCAGAGAGGGTGAGGGGTCGGGAAGGGAGATAGAGCGCTCTTCAAAAGAGAAGGGATGTCTGACCCAAGACTGAAAGTCTCTTGTCGCCTTTTTCCCTATTTTTTCTTTATTTCCCTCTTCTTTCTCTCGGGTGGGGATAAAATTTTATTTTTCTTGATGCGCCGAAGGGAAGAAAAAAAATTTTTATTCCCCCTGCTTCCCTTTTTTTTTTATAAAATAGCGTGGGTGGTGAGGGTGAGGAAAGGGATAGCAATCGAAGGTTATTCCGATGTGGGTTATTGAGCGGAGAAACTGTCGTAACTTTGCGTTACAAGACACGAGCGTGAACTTGTACTTGTAGTTCTCCGACCATAAAAACTTGCGGAGGTATAAAAAAAAGAAGAAAAAAAGAAGAGAAAATGGGAATAAGTACTCGAGCCGACCTATTGTCGAAGAACTTCTCTGTGTAAATTTTTGCAGCTTGCTTAACTCTTCTCATCTTTCATTGCCCTGTTAGTTGCTTAGTTTCGCTGATAAATATTTATTTTAGAAATCGGTAGTCGGTGTACATCTAATTATTTACTAATTTACTACGCAAATATCAATATGCAGAATTTATAAACCTTTTTTGCTTTGGCATTAGCTTCAAACTGATAGAGCGATAGATTGATGAATTTGATCAATAATTGATGAATTGATAGTCATTAGATCGCAAATGTTTGAAAAATAGAAGAATTAAAAGAAAATGCAAGCTAGTTCTCGGGTCGATCTGTAGCTGATTTTATTTTATATTTTATTACAGTTGTTAAACAGCCAACACAATTTTGAGTTAAAGACTCCACAGAAACTCCGTAGCCTTGTAATTTTGGACCCAATCTAGAAGACAAGGTAACTCCTGAATCAAATGATTTGCTTTTTTGAGAATTTTTTGAGGGGACTAACCCGCATTTGCGTTACATGGAGTGGTAAACCTCGGAAATCTCCCATGGTTAGCGTGACGGCAAGGAGACTTTACTACAACGGAGGATATTTTACGTCAGCACTGTGGTCGGTGTGAGCAGGGTGCAGAATTCGTATCAAACAGCCATCGTTGGGATTGGAACCCGGGTCAATTAGGAGGCGTGCGCTCTATCCCCTGAGCCACCATGTCATCTGTTGTTGATTTTAAAATCATTTTGTTTAAGCATTTGCAGCTGGCTTATTTTTTTCCCTTCAGTCAAGGAATAGTTGATACATTTGTGAAATAAGCACCTATAACGGAATCTGGATTAATAACGGATTAATAGATCTAATAGTTTTCAATTAATGATATGGATTAAATATCTTTGGGTATTATTAAACTCAAGCCCTCAAAATATTGAAAAGTAAAAGAAAAAAGACGAACAAAAAATACTAATTAGTAATTGGGTCGTTTTCAAGAAAACTACGGATTTATTTATTTACATAAATATTGCAATTTTGCGACATTTTAATTACCCCCATAGAGGGATCTATCTAAAGATGGGCAAAACTTAGACTAACAACAGTCATAAAGATATATTATTAATGATTCGCTAATAAATTTTATTTAATGAAGTAAGAAATACCGAAAAACAGCCTTAATTCTGTATTTATAAATAGCTTATTATTAGCTATTTTATAAATAGCTTATATATTACAAATTTCATAACTTTAAATATCATCATTGACATCAACGACAAACGGTGCCCAATAATTTCCTATCAACATGAAATCAAACAAAATTTTTAAAAAAATGCAAATTAGTAATCGAATCGCTTAAATTGTGTAGTTTCTTCATATTATAATTTTGTACCATTTTAACTAACATCACAGAGGGTTCGATTTAAAGATGGACAAAATTAACCTAGCAGTTGTGAAAAGCTCACATAGACTCTTAACAGTTATAAAAACAGCATATTATTCCCTAATGGTGTTTTATCTCACATGGTATAAGAACTGCTAAAGTAGCATTGATTCTATGTATACAAAACATTTATAAATAGCTTATGTCTTTTAAATTTCATCACTTTAGGCATCATCATTATCATCAATGACAAGAAATTATTAATAATTTCCTTTCAACATAAAAGAAATAAAAAATAATATTCTTCGTAATATAGATAATAATTATATATATAATATCTATAAATAATAAATGTAAATATATTTATTAATAATATAAATAATTTATGTATAAATAACTAATATATAAATAATTAATATATCTTAATATATATTCGTAATATAATTTCCTTCGTAATACAGTTTTGCACCATTTTAACTAACAGCACAGAGGTCTCAACAAAACTGTACAAAACTTAACCTAACTGTTACAAAAAACATGCAGACTCACAATAGTTATAAAAATAACTTATTGTACTCTATGGGTTTCTTATTTCATATGACAAAAGAGTCACAAAAACTAGCCTTACTACTTAATATGACTTACTAATTTATAGGGCATTTATAAATAATTTGTGTTTCAAATTTCAGCCCTTTAGGCATCATCATTGTCATCAATAACAAAGAGTGGTAGACCACATCCTGTCATCATAGTAACTGTCAATACCTCTCTCTATTATGACATCACGTAATATGATGACAAATTCATTTTAAATCAATTCTCATATTTTAATGAAATAGAATGAAATATTGTCTCATCTACTCCGTGCAAATAGATTTTGGAATCATTTTATTAACGCCTTTGTTCTCGAGAAGTAGAA